>NC_012870.2:30579369-30619949 GCF_000003195.3 Sorghum bicolor | reverse complement strand
ACGGGACGGCGATCTGTCCCATGAGGAGGGGAGCCGAGGGCGGGGTTGCGTCGCGCGCGATGCGGGGGGCGCTACGCGCGGGGCGGCCGCGGCCGGGAGAGGCCGGGGCGTGCGGTCCACAGCCGCGGGCGGGTTGACGGCGGCGGTGTTGCGAACTTTGCTGCTCGGGTTGCGCTAGGGTTTCTAGGGGGTCGCGAACGAGGACGCGGGGGCACTTAAATAGACGACGGTGATCATTGGGAGGCGCGCACGGTTCGGATAGAGGCGCCAAGCGCGGAAACCGGGGCGGTGGTTGCGCCCCGAGTCCGTCTCGGCCGGAGGTGGGTGATGACAGGTGGGTCCCACCTGCGGGGCCCACCAGTCAGCGGGCGGCAGCGGCAAAAGGGCAGGGGGACGCTGCGGCTGGAGCTGCTGCTGGGCTGGCGCGGCTGGGCCGTGGCCCACTCGGGCAAGAGGGGAGAGGAGAGGGGTGCGGGGTGGGCTGGCCAGGTGCGGGCCTCAAACTGAAGCAGGCCGAGATTGAGGGAGGGGAAAGAAAACCCCTTTTCTTTTTATAAAACAAGATTTCTAAACTATTTTACTAAACTAAATTTCAAAACCCTTTTGAATTCCTAATTTGAGATTATTTAAGAGCTTGTTTTCCTTACTACTTTTGGAAACAAAGCATATTTTGTTAAAAAAAACTCATTTTAAAATTATTTTTCAACTCAATTATAAATTAGTTTTTGAATAGGACTTTTAGTGTTTTATTTTTCCAAAAACCGACACAACCTAAACGTGGCTCGCTAGGAATTTTGAAATTCATTTTCTTTTCACAAGCCAAACAAAGCTAGGGCACAAAACACACATCAAATCAAACACCCTCCACTTAATTTAATAAAAGTTTAAAATTCCACATTTTTCTCATTTTATAAAAGCATCAATGAATAAAATCTTGGAATATTTTACAAAAATTTTAAATCCTTAATTAATTTAGTGTTTTCCTAATAACAATCCAAAATTAAAAATTTTGGAGTGTTATATCGTGTACCGAAGTTGGAACTTTCCAATCTAGCACTTCTTGCACCTTAGCCGGATCCACCGATATGCCTTCTTCAGATAAGACATGGCCCAAGAAAGGTACTTTCTTTAGCCAAAACTCACATTTGCTAAACTTGGCATAAAGCTGATGTTCACGCAAACGCGACAACACTATACGCAGATGCTCTGCATGCTCCTCTTCATTGCAGGAATATACCAAGATATCATCAATGAAGACCACCACAAACTTGTCCAATTCGGGCATGAACACCGAATTCATGAGATACATGAAGTGAGCAGGTGCATTTGTGAGACCGAAGGACATGACAAGGTACTCATACAACCCATACCTCGTCGAGAAAGCTGTCTTAGGTACATCTTCAGGACGGATCTTGATCTGATGGTACCCAGATCGTAAATCAATCTTGGAGAATACCTTAGCTTTAGACAACTGATCAAACAAGATATCAATGCGAGGAAGAGGGTATTTGCTCTCGGCGGCAATGGCGACGGCGTTTTCCGCCAGAGCGAGCGCGAGAGAGCGGAGGAGGAGAATGGACGGGCGCTGAGTGAGTGCGGGGCGCCGTGGCGTCCATGCCAACGTCGACGACCTGACGAGCGGGGCCGTCGCCGGCGTACGGGCGCCATCTGGCGGACAGATGTCGCGCTGGGTGTCCACGACGGCGAGCTCAGCTCTGCATCAGACCTCGCGATCACCGACTGAAACTCAATTTTGCACGACGATTAACTCCTAAACCACTCGATGATTTTGCTTGCTAATTGCTCCATGCTGGAGAGCTACATGAGTACTCCAACATTGCTTACTAGATAAAAGCTTGATTCGGCCTAGAATTCAAACTGGAAGATGAACAATACCCCCTCGAGCAAACTGCAGAGATTCCAGACTTAGAAAATTTTCTAAGTGTTGGAAACAGCCCCAAATCTGCCTTGTGGGTCACTTTTGAGCTATTTGTGATCATTTTCATGAGATGGCCATAAAACAACTTTTGTTCCTTATAAAATTTGCTACAACTTTGCTTTAGAAAGTTTTGACATGCAAACATTTGATGAAACACTTTTTAAAATCCTAAACAAAAGAGGTTTCTAGGGCCTATTTGCACAAACATGACTTCAAGGCATATTTTGGAGGAGTGATCAACATGAACATTGTTCCCAAAGTCAAGTTAAGCATAGATAAACTAATTACCAAGACATTAACCACAAACACAAGCATGGTTCATTCAAACATAAGCATAGGAAGCCTAATTAAGCAATTTAAAACATATTTATGCATAGAATGACATGGCTCAAGATAGATGATGGTCATGATATGCTTTGAGTAGGTGATGATGCTTATGCTGTGCACATGATCAATGCAACCATAACACTGGGGTGTTACATTTTGTGTGCTTCAAAATTTTAATTGATCCCTTTCTTTTATCATGTTACTTTTATCATGTTACTCCCCTATCTTAAATCTTTGGGAAATTTTCTCCCCCTTTGTCATCAATGACCACAAAAGGTGAGCTCAAATTTTAGATAGGTTAGTGTGAAACCATGTGAAGTGAGATCATTTTCCCAAATTGGTTCAATCTAGATTACTTGCCTAAGATCTTTAACTCAGTTTGATCCAAGGACAAGCTTCTTCACACCTCCAAATAAGAGTTATCTTGTACCATGTTGAGTTAAACACTTATAGCTCATATTCTAGATTAAACACTAGGATTGCAAGCTCACAAACATGTCATATGCTACCACTAGATCAAGTCAAGCATAGAAGCAATAGTGGTACCATACAAACATCAAATTCATTTGATTTTCATGAATGATCCTAAGACATGTAAGGAATGACTAGATGCACTACACAAGTCCTTAGCATAGGATGAATGACATGTCAAACAATTTTACCTTGCATCAACACATATTTGAGAAGTCAAGTATGTTCAATTCATTCCTTAGCTTGCAAAACCTCTTCTCATCAAGTGGCTTGGTGAATATATCGGCAAGTTGATCATCGGGGCATATGCTCTCAATGCAAATGTCCCCTTTTTGTTGGTGATCTCTTATGAAGTGATGGCGGACTTCTATATGCTTTGTTCTTGAGTGTTGAACCGGATTGTTGGTGAGCTTCACGGCACTTTCATTGTCACATAGCAGTGGCACTTCTTTGAAATTGATACCAAAATCCTTCAAAGTTGCCTTCATCCATAGGATTTGTGCACAATAACTACCGGCCGCAATGTATTCCGCTTCGGCGGTTGATAGTGCAACACTATTTTGTTTCTTGGATGACCATGAGACAAGTGATCTTCCCAATAGTTGACATGTGCCCGATGTGCTTCTTCTCTCAACTTTGCATCCCGCATAGTCCGAATCAGAATATCCAACAAGTTCCAACTTTGCCTTTGGGATACCACAAACCAACATTTTGTGTATACTTCAAGTACCTCAATATTCTCTTTGTTGCTTTCAAATGACTTTCTCTTGGTGAGGCTTGGAATCTTGCACACATACATACACTAAACATGACATCGGTCTTGATGCTGTCACATAGAGTAGGCTTCCAATCATAGACCGATATAACTTTTGATCCACCATATTTCCACTTGTATCACTATCTAGGCTTCCATTTGTTCCCATTGGAGTGCTAATTGATTTTGCATCATCCATACCAAACTTCTTGAGCATGTCTTTTATGTACTTGCCTTGACTCACAAATGTGCCATTCTTCAATTGCTTGATTTGAAGACCAAGGAAGTAGCTAAGCTCTCCAATCATTGACATCTCAAATTCATTAGCCATCATGTTGCCAAACTCCTCACAAAATTCTTGATTGGTTGATCCAAATATGATATCATCAACATATATTTGCAACACAAACAAGTCCTTGTCAATCTTCTTGGTGAAGAGAGTGGTGTCAACCTTGCCCATCTTGAAACCTTTAGAGAGTAAGAAATCTCTCAATCTCTCATACCATGCTCTAGGTGCTTGCTTTAAGCAATACAATGCATTTCTTAGCTTGTAAACATGGTTGGGTTTCTTGTCATCTTCAAAACCAGGTGGTTGCTCAACATAAACTTCTTCATTGATATAACCATTGAGAAATGCACTCTTCACATCCATTTGGTAGAGCTTGATGTTATGAGCACAAGCATAGGCTAACAAGATCCTAATTGCTTCCAATCTTGCAACCGGGGCATATGTTTCACCAAAGTCAAGACCTTCAACTTGAGTATAGCCTTGTGCTACCAATCTTGCTTTGTTTCTTACAACTATCCCATCTTGATCTTGCTTGTTGCCAAAGACCCATCTAGTACCAATGACATTATGATCACTAGGCCTCTCAACTAATTCCCATACTTGATTTCTCTTGAAATTGTTAAGCTCTTCATGCATAGCATTAACCCAATGGATGATCTCTTGCAATATTTGTTGGTTGGAGTATTTGCACTTGATTACTTGCACTTGGTTGATCATGAGATGATGTACTAGCTTGTTGATCATGCACTTGTATACCACTTGTACTAGCTTGATTTTGATCATGAGAACCACTAGCTTGCACATTAGAGGTAGAAAGCACTTGATCTTTGTCATCTTCAACATCAATCACCTCTCTAGGCCTTAAATCACCAATATCCATATTCTTCATTGCATTGGCCAATTGAGTGCCTCTCACATCATCTAGATTTTCATCTTCCTCTTGAGAGCCATTGGTTTCATCAAACTCAACATCATGTACCTCCTCAAGAGTACCACCAGCCAAATTCCAAACTCTATAAGCTTTGCTAGTAGTTGAGTAACCAAGCAAGAAGCCTTCATCACATTTCTTTTCAAATTTGCTCAATCTAGTGCCTTTCTTCAATATGTAGCATTTGCAACCAAAAACCCGAAAGTATGCAATGTTGGACTTTCTTCCATTCAAGAGCTCATATGGTGTCTTCTCCATCATTGGGTGACAATAGAGTCGGTTGCTATAGTAGCAAGCCGTGTTGATTGCTTCGGCCCAAAAGGAATGACTCACATTGTATTCACTCAACATTGATCTTGCCATATCAATCAAGGTTCTATTCTTCCTCTCAACAAGACCATTTGATTGTGGAGTGTACTTAGTCGAGAATTGATGCCTAATACCAAATTCATCACAAAGCTTATCAACTCTTGTGTTCTTGAATTCACTTCCATTGTCACTTCTCACTTTCTTGATGGTTGTTTCAAACTCATTGTGTATTCTCTTGACAAATGATTTGAAAGTTGCAAAAGCATCACTCTTGTCACTAAGAAAGAATACCCATGTATATCTTGTGAAATCATCCACTATCACAAATCCATATTTGTTTCCACCAATGCTTGTATATGTGGTTGGTCCAAATAAGTCCATGTGCAACAACTCAAATGCCTTGCATGTACTCATGATGCTCTTCTTTGGATGAGTGTTGCCAACTTGCTTTCCGGCTTGACATGCACTACAAAGCTTGTCTTTCTCAAATGTGACATCTTTCAAGCCTCTAACAAGATCATGTTTAACTAACTTGTTCAATTGTTTCATTCCAACATGACCAAGCCTTCTATGCCATAACCAACCCATGCTAGATTTAGTGAGCAAGCAAGTTGATAATTGAGCTTCACTAGCATTGAAATCAACCAAGTATAGACTCTCATATCTAAATCCTTTGAATATCAAGTTAGAGCCATCTACACTTATGATCTCTACATCATCAACTCCAAATATGCATTTGAAACCAAGATCACAAAGTTGAGCTACGGATAGCAAATTGAAGTTCAAGCTCTCTACTAGTAGCACATTGGAAATGCTCAAGTCATTGGATATAGCAATTTTACCAAGCCCTTTGACCTTGCCTTTGCCATTATCACCAAATGTGATACTATCAACACCATTGTCATCATTTGGATTGATTGAATTGAACATTCTTGAATCACCGGTCATGTGTTGTGTGCACCCACTATCAAGCACCCAATGCCTTCCTCCGGCTTTATAATTTACCTACAAAACAAATCAATGTTTCTTAGGTACCCATACTTGTTTGGGTCCTTGGAGGTTAGTGACTAAGCTTTTTGGTACCCAAATGGCCTTCTTCTTTGGACTCACAATTGGTGTACCAACAAACTTAGCATGCACACCCTTCTCACCCTTGGTAAGCACATAACAAGAATCAAAAGGAATGTAAGGTGCATTAGCATTTTTCTTGTTCATTTTGTTGCAATTAAGCTCTAAGTGCCCAACTTGCTTGCATTTGTTGCAATACCGACCATTGCTCTTCACAAAGCTAGGCTTGTGAGTTGCAAAGTCTTTCTTGCCCTTCTTGGGGGTATAGCCTAATCCCTCTTTGTTGAGAGAAAACCTTTGGCTACCCAAGCACTTTAGCAAGCGGGCCTCACCACCATAGGCCTTGCCTAGGGCGTGAGTGAGCTCATCCACCTCTCTCTTGAGAGTCTCATTCTCAACCTTTAGTGAGGTATCACAAGTGACACTAACACTAGAAGTAGAGGTAGAGTTGGTGGCGGTGGATGAAGACCTACAAGAAGAGTTAGTGGCAACAACAATAGGTAGGTTGGGTGATTCTTGAATTAAGTCACATGTTGTGCTCACATCACATGATACAACAACATTTTCCTTGTTCTCTTCTAACAACAAGGAGTGAGCTTTCTCAAGCTTGGTGTGAGCCTTGCCAAGCTTCTCATAGGCTTCCACTAGCCTCTCATGATTAGCATTGAGCTCATCAAAGGATTGCTCAAGAGCTTTTAACTTCTTGGCCAATTCTTTGCACTTCTTGTTTTTAGATTGAATAAGTGAATCGGCTTGTTCTAGCATGTCCATGAGTTGTTCATTAGTAAATTCATTTTCATCATCACTATCACTATCATGTTCATTTTCACTTTCACTTTCACTCTCATCATATTGTACCTTGTGGCCCTTGGCCATGAAGCATGAAGGAGTGTCGAAGAGTGATGGCTTGTTGATAGCAATGCTTGCAAGCGCCTTCTTCTTGGATGCCTTGTCATCATCACTAGAATCATTGTTGACGGTCCTTAAGTACTAAAATTAATAATCAAATAAACATGAAAAAGGATCAATATGAAACAAACATCTAGAAATAGGGTCTTATCTGACAGAATTCCACGAGCTTTGGTGTTTATCTATTTCTGCAGGGGGTTATCAGAGAATATGGAGAGAAGGCCCACATGTCATGTTTACAACGAGATAATTACGTGTCGCGCAATTTTCCACAATCTAGAAGAATCCAGAAGCCACGGGAACGAACGAGAAGGGAATCGGGCTCGGGGGCAGGGCGCCCGCCCACCCCCCTTGGGCGCCCGCCCAGGCCAGGAGTCCAATCAGGACTCTGCTTCGGGGCTAAACTCCACCGACCTAAAGGATCAATCTAAACCATACAATCTATGTCGGTTTGATCCAATGGCTCACGTTCACTTGAGGGGACTATAAAACCAGACCCCCTGGCCCCTGGAGGAGAGAGGAGAAGAGAAGAAATCATTATGCAGAGGTAGCCATCAAAGTTAAGGTTTAGAGCTTCTCTCCCACAGAGAATTAGAATTAGCTACTCCCTAATCCTTCAAGTTTAGAGGTTTGATTAGATAGCAATTAGAGAAGTAGAGCACTATGCTCTGGATTCGGATCTTCGGTAATAAAGATTGGTATTATTCATATCTTTCTCGAATTCTATTGTTCTAATTATATTATGTCTCTAATTATTATGTTCTTAGTTTGCTCTAGTTCTATATTTGATATAGTTTTAATTGATAATGAGTTTATGTATAAGTTTGCAAAGCGCTTAGCTCTTGACGCGAGGGAGTTAGGTGATAGATCACATGTGAGCGTGGTGCTTAGATGTTATTTATCTGCAAATGTATCCTATTGGCCGGGTCGTGTGGTAGTTCACGATAGTGGCAGCTTCGTTGATTCTTATATAGTCCACCCTCCGTTGATAGGACAGGCAGAACCGGTATTGTGGAGTAAGTCATGCGATGCTCTGATTTACTTTATCAATGTTCCTTATACATGAAGGAAGAGTCTTTTATGCTATATATGATCTTGTAGATAACTAGAGTAGATTATGACTTAGTAGTTAGTAGATAACTTAGAATCCATCTCTAGCTAATCCGACATCACCTACATATATGAGGAGTAGTCTATTTTCTAATCGCTGTGTTATTTATCCCTTGAACTTATAATTCATTATCACTATCTTTATGGTTTACCCCCTGCTAAAGTAAGTGACTGTGTGACGAGTTTCTCATTAGTAATCATGTTCTTGCAAGTTTATCTCTAGTCTATGCCTTGATAGATTTTGCCCTTAATTTAATCTCCTTAGTTCCCTTGAGCAAAATTATAAATAACGATACCTGGAATACTTATCCTGGTGAAATGCTACAATGAGGTGTTTTATCTGTGCGCTTGCGGATAGAATAGATTATTTTCTAGAGAGCCTTTACATTTACAAATACCTTTGTACACTCTGGCACCATGCTGGGGATGACAACCTAGTATCTAAGTGGTGTTAGCTAGTGTCAACAAGCATTTCTGGCGCCGTTGCCGGGGAGCAAAAAGGGTTATATATAGGAACGGTAAGGAAAGTCAGAAAATCAGTCAAGATTATTCATATAAAATATTAGACTAGACTATAGAGAAATAATTGCATAAAACATCTACTAAGTGAGAAATCATAACAACGCACCTCTGCTTTGGCAGGTTCACCCTGTTGTTTTTCTATGTTTATATTTTTATATAGGGTATATCAGGATTGACTTTGGGTACATACAACTCTTCATCATCAGAACCAAAGCAATCAAGAAAGAGAAGAAGAAGCTAGCTACCAATTGCTGAAGCTATGACACAAAAGACCTTGCAAGAATTCTCTGCTCGAAGTCTTGAGAACATTCCAACTGGTCCAAGATTTGCAGTAGAAGAAGGAGTACCTGAGTTTGAGCTCAAGTCAAGCCTCATCAATTTGGTACAAGCTACACAATTCAGTGGAAAGGCACATGAAGATGCTAACGCACACTTGCAGAATTTCTTAGAGATTGGAAGCACAATCCACATCAACGGAGTTGACAAAGACGTCATACTACTTCGCCTTTTTCCGTTCTCACTAGACGGGAAAGCGAGGAAGTGGTTCTACACTCATCAAGATAACATCAACAACTGGACGAACTTGTCAGATGCCTTTCTATCAAAGTTTTTCCCTATAGGCAAAACAACTGCCTTAAGAGGAAATATTGTCAGTTTCCAACTGCAAAAGACAGAAGCCATTTCAGAAGCATGGGAGCGTTTTCAAGGATACATATCAGATTGTCCTCACCATGGAATGGCCACATGGTTACTTATGCAGACCTTCTACCATGGATTAACCTAGAAGGCTCGTGAGTGCCTAGATGCATCTGCTAAAGGATCATTCTTGGAGCTTACAATTGGAAAAGCAGAGATACTTTTGGATAAGATAGCAGAAAACCAAAGCTGGTTCCAAGATAAAGCTCAACAGTGTCATCAAACTGAAGAAATACCAGAAGAAGTAAATGCATTATCAACTAAGATGGAAAATTTGCTCCATTGGATTGACCAGAGGGCTAAGTTTAAAGAAGATCAAAGGGCCATTGAGACAGCATACAAATATCAACCAACTTTGAGTCAACCCAATAGCAAAGGTATGAATTCAGGTAATACTTTCAAGCAACTTTCATTAAAAGAGATAATTGCTCAACAAACCAAAATTAATGATGAAGTTAAACAAAGGTTAGATACAAATGAATCATCTCTAAAAGATATACACAATAAAATGGATTTTCTACTAACTGCCTTTGATGAGCAAAACACTCTTAATAAAAGGGTAGAGCTTAAATTAATAAAGTTAGCTGTTGCACTGCCTGTTGCTACTAACATTGAGCAGGTAAAGAATATAACTACTAGAAGAGGCAAAGCCACCAGAGATCCCCCATACCCAAAAGAGAAACAAAGAACATCAGCACCAGTGCAACCAGCAGTAATAGAAGAAGAAAGCCCAGTTGAAGCAGAAGATCTGCTACAACCACCAAGAACTGGAGAAATGAGGAAAGATTTTTACGACACCAACTATTTGCCATTTCCCAGAAGAAACAGAGGACTGCAGTCGGATGAGCAGTTTGGTAAGTTTGTAGAGGTCATTCAGAAATTATATGTCAACATACCTCTGCTCGATGCCATACAGGTACCTACATATGCAAAGTACATCAGAGATATTCTTAACAAGAAGAGACCACTGCCCACCACTGAGGTTATCAAGCTGACAGAAGAATGTAGTGCGGCCATCCTCAATAAGCCACCAAAGAAGAAGGAAGATCCCGGATGTCCCACTATTGACTGCTCAATCGGAAACCAACACTTCAACAATGCACTTTGTGATCTCGGAGCAAGTGTCAGTGTGATGCCAGCATCAGTCTATAAAAAGCTTAAGCATACGACCCTAGAACCAACATCAATGTGCTTACAACTAGCGGATCAATCGGTTCGACACCCGTTGGGCATCGCCGAGAACATTCCAGTCAAGATCAGAGATTTCTTTGTGCCAGTAGACTTCGTAGTATTGGACATGAGTCCTGACTCAAAAGTGTCCATCATCCTTGGAAGGCCATTTCTGAGTACTGTCAATGCCCACATTGATGTCGGGAAAGGAGAAATCAAGTTCAACATAAACGGACAAGAAGAACACTTCACATTCAAACCCAAACCAGAGAGACTCTACAGTGAAGGAAGTTCATGAAGAACCACTGGAGACACCATCTCTGGAGGAAGGTAACTCAGAAGATTAAAATATTTGGAGGTCCAGCTTGGGGGACCTAAAAATCCCAAACCCTCACCGGGAGGTAAATCGGTATTTAACTGCATTATTAATTTTCTCATATTTAAATTCTTGCATAATTAAATCTTGCATTAGTCATATTTATTCATAGCATTATTATAATAATGAAAAGCCCCATATAAATAATATTTATTGTGTGTAACAACCCATATTTATTAATTATTGTGGAGGCACAAAAATATTTTTCATTATCATTTCAAATAAGTTTTAAATTCTCATAGATTTTCCTGCATTATATTAATCTTCTAGAAGCATGACCCACACTCTTTGGGTCCCACATGTCATACACTGCACCTCACATACATCCCATCACATAATTTCATCCACCAATATGTTTGCACTCACCAGACATCTTTCCACCGTCCAACCACCACCAACACAATATTATTCTGCGTGAGATCAAAGCAAGGAAGCAAGTAGAGGAGGCACACCCAGGATGGGCATCACAAGTGGGCGCCTGCCCACCTACCAAGGGCGCCCGCCCTGTCCCCTCTTCCTCCTATAAATAACCACATTCTACCTCCATCTTCTCCACACAAGCACTCCAGAAAACCACGCAAGTTTCAGTTTCCCGAGAAGGAGCTCTTGTAGTGAAGAGAAGCGAGTAGAGAGAAAGAGAAGAGTGGAAGAGAAGGTTTCGAGTTCTTGTGAGAGAGTGAGTATCACCTAGTAAGTAGAGATCCTGCTGTCCAAAGCGGAAGTAAAAGTTGTTTAGGGGGAGGTTCTGCCAAAATATAAACTTGAACGACTAACCCCTGGACTACTGACATTCCGGACAGCTGACCACTAACATTTTCTCTCACATTTTCCACTAGTTGTGTTTTTGCCAACTTTTGTTTACAGGATGTTTAAGAAGGTAAAGAATGGAGGGAAGGCTCTCAAGAACATTGGTACAAGGAGTTCATCCCGATACTCCTCACACCCATCAGAGATGAGCGTCGACCCGACACCCACACAAGCTCCATCATCTTCATCAGGTCAGCAAGTCAAGGTCCTTCTCAAGATAGGAGACCTTGGACTGAAGACCCGAAGAGAGAAAGAAGTATATCAGCAATTGAAGAACAAAGATTTTATTCACACCCCTACTCTTGATCCAATCTTACTACAAGAAACAGGTATGGACACTGAATTTGACTTAATTTTCCAGATGTTAGGTTGGACAAATTTTTGGAATATAACTGAGCTGGGTTCTCGTCTTCTCACCCTCGAATTTCTTTGCACTTTACAATATTATGAGGGGGGAATTGTTTTTCGGATGTTCAAACAGGAAATTATGTTGTCTTGGAGAGAGCTTAGCGACCATCTTGGTTTCTCTTCAAGATGCATCCTGAACATTGACTCCGACCTACCTAATTTTGAGAGACACCAGTTTTGGAGAGAAATATCTAGAGATAATTTTTATAGTCAAGCCCGAACCAGTGACATGGAACACCCCACTCTTAGGATGTTACACAAATGGCTTGGGTACAACCTTTTCTATCGTGATGACATTAGGAAAGTAAGAGTAGGAGATTTACAACTTTTATATGCTGCTATTAGTAAAATACCCACTTCACCTGTTACACTTTTAGTTTCTCATTGGCTTAGCATACCTAGTCTTCAGGGACCAGTAGGATGTACTTCACTTATCACTCGTCTAGCCTCTAATCTTCATTTACTAGAAAACTCGTCATTGGACTTCATAGATGAGTTAAGAATTTATCATGGCTATGACACATTTAGACAAGCTCGGATGTTAAAGAAAGAGGGGAATGTAATGTATATGCTATATGATGATAAAGGCAAGATTCGGTTACCTAACCCGAACCTTGGCCTCTACGTTGTGCAAAACTTTTTGATTGAGATTGCAGCAACACCAGTGAACCAGAGAACTCCACAGCGAGTGACATCTGAAAGGGTGACAACTCACCGAGAACGCACCTGGTATGGAGCTGACCCTGGACCAGAAGAAGCAGCGCACCTGTATTATTGCGATTACCCATGGGTTCGTCATGCGCAACCACAAGAGCCAACAGAGGAGACATGGCCGGAGAGCCAAGATCACCAGTGGACAAACCCGCCTTTTCATACGGGCAGGTGCTCCACTGATCCATATGGAGCTTCAGGATCCAGACCTCCACCCCAATTTGATGCAAGACGATACTCCGACGCCTCCTACGCTTTCACGAATGACTACTATCAAGAGGCCGGTGCTTTCTTCACTCGTACCGAGAACACCCTCCTCGACATCCAAAACACACAAGCAGAACATGGAAGACTCCTGGAAGAGCAACAAAAATGGAACCAGGACCATGCCGCTGCAGTAGAAGAGCTAAGACAAGATACAACAACAATGAATGACAACATCACAACCATGATGCGGTTCTGGAACATCAGGTAAGACCGACGTCAACATCCAGCTTGGGGGAGTTCCTCCCCAATTTATCAAGTAAGTTTTTATTTGCTTTTCTTATTTATTCCTTTCTATTTTAGCTTTTTATCTTAAAAGAAAAAACTTAGAAAACTAAATAAATATTTTCTTGCTTTAATTTACTGCATTTTATAAACATGAAAACTAATAAAAAGAGTGTGTAGATAAGTGTGCTTTATTTTCTTGCTAAGTTTAAATCTCTAGAAAAAATAAAAAGACCAAAAAGATGCATAATGGAAATGATGAGCAGTTGCTCTATTTGCTTACTTTCAAGTACCTAGCTTTTATATTAGAGTTCTTCCAGGAATTACTAAAACTAAAATTACTATCTTTGGGAAGCATAAAACTAAAGTCTAGGTAAGAGAAAGGCATGATATAAAGTTTGAGCTACTGTTTATCTTGTTCCTACTACACTAAGTTCTGGAGATTTATTTTGAAAACTTACAAATCACATGATGATTTCCTAGCATAACAAATTACCTACCACAGCCATACTTGCTATAACATCTTTTATTTACATTGAGTTTGATCGAGCTGTGTAGACCCTTAGGAGCTTTTCATGTGGTTAAATTAAGATATTCACTTGCACACATCTACTACACCATCCATCACTAATCATTAAAATTGCTAAAAATATTATCACTCACTGTCCCAAATATTGTTATTCTCTCTCTCTAAACAGATTCAATGCAGAAGAGGCATGGGTTATGCAAAAATATGCGAGGAAATAAAAAGGGGCAAGTGCCCGGAACCTCGGAAAAGAAAGAAAAAAAAGAGTGAGGCGAGAGGTAAAAATGGACAAGTGTCCGGATTAGAATTAGGGGTACAAAGATGCCCACTTGAGCGGAAAAAATGGACAAGTGTCCGACAGTAGAATTAGGGGTATCTACTACCCACCTGAAAAAAAAGAGAAGAAAAAGAAAGAAAAGATAGCCCATGTTCTCCCAAAGCAAAGATCAAAGAGGAGGAGAGATAGCAATATGAGGAGCAATGAGAACCGAGTTTTATTATTACTTATACATTTTTACCATCACTATCATTTATTCCACCACACATGCACATCTTGATTTAATTATATGCTGAGTTCCTTTGGATCCATGGCTCGATTAGACAACATATGTATGAGCTGTTTTTCACTCCTATGAGCTCCACTTAAATATTCCATTAGCTATAGGTAAGTCACATTATGGTAAGGATCCACAAATACCACATATAGAGAGACTTGAGAGATTATTGCTGGGAACTCTGAGTTTTATTTTGAAAACTTATGAAAAACTCTGGAACAAAGGTGAAGTATAGACAGGAGGAATAGTGCTTGACTTAATTATTTTGTCTTTCGATCACTTAAGATTTAAGTGCAGGTACTAAACTCCATAACACTTCACTCTAATCTGGAAGAATTTTTATGTAAAAGCATGTGTCCTTGTCAGGAAAGAAAACATCGAAGCAACTTCTGATCCATCTGAGTTTAGCTATTTGCTCAGGGACGAGCAAAGGGTAAGCTTGGGGGAGCTTGTTGACGGTCCTTAAGTACTAAAATTAATAATCAAATAAACATGAAAAAGGATCAATATGAAACAAACATCTAGAAATAGGGTTTTATCTGACAGAATTCCACGAGCTTTGGTGTTTATCTATTTCTGCAGGGGGTTATCAGAGAATATGGAGAGAAGGCCCACATGTCATGTTTACAACGAGATAATTACGTGTCGCGCAATTTTCCTCAATCTAGAAGAATCCAGAAGCCACGGGAACGAACGAGAAGGGAATCGGGCTCGGGGGCAGGGCGCCCGCCCACCCCCCTTGGGCGCCCACCCAGGCCAGGAGTCCAATCAGGACTCTGCTTTGGGGCTAAACTCCACCGACCTAAAGGATCAATCTAAACCATACAATCTATGTCGGTTTGATCCAATGGCTCACGTTCACTTGAGGGGACTATAAAACCAGACCCCCTGGCCCCTGGAGGAGAGAGGAGAAGAGAAGAAATCATTATGCAGAGGTAGCCATCAAAGTTAGGGTTTAGAGCTTCTCTCCCATAGAGAATTAGAATTAGCTACTCTCTAATCCTTCAAGTTTAGAGGTTTGATTAGATAGCAATTAGAGAAGTAGAGCACTACGCTCTGGATTCGGATCTTCGGTAATAAAGATTGGTATTATTCATATCTTTCCCTAATTCTATTGTTCTAATTGCATTATGTCTCTAATTATTATGTTCTTAGTTTGCTCTAGTTCTATATTTGATATAGTTTTAATTGATAATGAGTTTATGTATAAGTTTGCAAAGCGCTTAGCTCTTGACGCGAGGGAGTTAGGTGATAGATCACATGTGAGCGTGGTGCTTAGATGTTATTTATCTGCAAATGTATTCTATTGGCCGGGTCGTGTGGTAGTTCATGATAGTGACAGCTTCGTTGATTCTTATATAGTCCACCCTCCATTGATAGGACAGGCAGAGCCGGTATTGTGGAGTAAGTCATGCGATGCTCTAATTTACTTTATCAATGTTCCTTATACATGAAGGAAGAGTCTTTTATGTTATATATGATCTTGTAGATAACTAGAGTAGATTATGACTTAGTAGTTAGTAGATAATTTAGAATCCATCTCTAGCTAATCCGACATCACCTACATATATGAGGAGTAGTCTATTTTCTAATCACTGTGTTATTTATCCCTTGAACTTATAATTCATTATCACTATCTTTATGGTTTACCCCCTGCTAAAGTAAGTGACTGTGTGACGAGTTTCTCATTAGTAATCATGTTCTTGCAAGTTTATCTCTAGTCTACGCCTTGATAGATTTTGCCCTTAATTTAATCTCCTTAGATCCCTTGAGCAAAATTATAAATAACGATACCTGGAATACTTATCCTGGTGAAATGCTACAATGAGGTGTTTTATCTGTGCGCTTGCGGATAGAATAGATTATTTTCTAGAGAGCCTTTACATTTATAAATACCTTTGTACACTCTGGCACCATGCTGGGGATGACAACCTAGTATCTAAGTGGTGTTAGCTAGTGTCAACAATCATCATCACAACATAGGATCCACCCTTCTTCTTCTTCTTGAAGACCATCTTCTTCTCTTTCTTTTCTTTCTTCTCCTTCTTGTTCTTCTTCTCATGCTCATCATGATCACTATTGTATGGACAATCCGCCACAATATGATCGGGGCTCTTGCACTTGTAGCATAGCCTCACATATTCCTTGTTCTTGGAGTTGTCCCTTCTCTTTCTTGTGTGATAGCCCTTCTTCTTCTTCATCTTGCCAAACTTGCGGACGAAGAGTGCTAGTGCTTCATCATTGTTGACGGTCCTTAAGTATCAAATTTAATTATCAAATAAATAAAGAAAAGGATCCAAATGAAATCAAGATCTAGACTTAGGGTTTTATCTGACAGAATTCCACGAGTTTTGGTGTTTGTCTATTTCTGCAGGGGGTTATCAGGAAATATGGAAGAAAGGCCCACATGTCAGGATTACGTAAAGATATTAACGTGCTGCGCAATTATCTTACATCTAGAAGACTCCAGAAGCCACGAGACTGAAGCGGAGGCGAAACGGGGCCAGAGGCAGGGCGCCCGCCCTGTCCTACTGGGCGCCCGCCCCCTGTCCAAGTCCAATCAGGACTCTGCTTTGCGGGAAGTCTCCACTGACCTAAAGGATGAATCTAAACCATACAATCTATGTCGGTTTGATCCAAGGGCCCATATTCACTTGAAGGGACTATAAAACCAGACCCCCTGGCCCCTGGAGGAGAGAGCCTCTCAACCCTAATTCATTGTTCCATCAAGGGAGAAGAAGCCTCTGATCGAGATTAGAGCCACCACATCAATTAGATATCTAGATTAGCATAGCTACATAGGATTAGAACTAGAAGGAGTCAATCTTCGATTGGTTTCCGGATCGGTCAAGAGGATTCTTGGTAATTCTGTAATTGTGCTTCTAATTGCTTTCTAATTATCTTTGTTCTTCAATATTATGAATATGACTTTGTTCTACTTCAATATATTGCTTATGACTTTGCTCTATTTGCTCATATTCAAGATTATATTGTTCTTAGTTTATCATAGTTATGTACTTGGCTTAGTTAGATACGATCTATATACATGCTTAGGATCGTATAGCGTTTATCCATCGGATCCATGGGTAAATGATAGATATTGTGTAGGCGTGGTGCTTATACCGTATTTATCTGCGATTGTACCCAATATGCCAGATCGTGGGGTGGTTCGTGATAGTGACAGCTTCATTGATTCTTATATAGTCCCCCTCTCGTGTATTGGGCTGGCAGAGCAACATTATTACAGGGGAGTGATTGCTATGTTTCTCATATTCCTTGCTAATATCACTATGCATGGGCGTAGTCTTGTCTCACAATGATTGCTAAGTATGCTTGCACTAACTATGATATGCTAGACTATATAGTTAAGAATAACTTAGGGAATATTCTTGTAGTTCGTTCTAATACCATGCTAATGACTTTCTAGAGTATCTAATTGAGGTGCTTATCATATTTATTATGTGGCTAGATCAGATTAGTTATCCTTGTCACTATTATTATTTCATATATCTTTTATGTGACACTTATCCCTGTATGATGAGTTAGATATAATGTTCTCAATTATACATGCAATGATAGATGCTCAATCTCATATTCTATTCTGTAATCATTAGTGATGATTTCTAATCCCTTCCCAGTGGTAAAAATATAAATAACGATACCTGGAATACTTCCCGGTTAAAATGCTACATCGGTATTAATCTGTGCGCTTGTGTAGATCCCATTCATTATTTATTTAGAAGAGCAATTGCATATTTCAATACCGCGTCTCTTATATCATGCTGGGGATGACAACTTGGCTTAAGTGGTGTAAGGGATAGGTTTGGCATTTTTGGCACCGTTGCTAGATTTAGAGAACTTAGTCTACTTTTAGTAATGATGTTAAGAATACCCAACAAGCATTTTTGGCGTCGTTGCCGGGGAAGGTTGATTACCAATCAGGAATAGAATAAAAGATTTAGAGTAATCATTCGCATCACTAATATGATTGAGCTTATCTATTCTCTCATACAGTTTTACCCCGATATTTTTCTATTTTATCTTATGCAGGGGAATATATGAATAGAAGACATCTTCCAGGGAATTTTGTTGACAATCCTGAAGCATTATTCAAGAAGACGAGGGCCAAGCTAAAGAAATCATCAACACTTCACGAAGAAGCTTCATCCAATCATGAAGATCACCGAAACTTGTCTTCAGAGTTCGAAGCCATGGCGAACAAATCAATCCGCGAGTTCTCAGCTCCCACTACGGACAACATCTGCCCTGGACCTGCTGCAGAGATCGATGGCAACTTTAAGCTCAAGCCTGGACTTATCAACATGGTGCAATCCAACCAGTTCTGTGGGAAGGCACACGAAGATGCTAGTGCTCATTTACAACACTTCCTGGAGATTTGCAACACATTCACCATAGCAGGAGTTTCCAAAGACGCTATACTACTTCGCCTCTTCCCATTCTCACTGTTAGGAAGAGCGAAGCAGTAGTTCTACGCTACAAAGGAGAAGAATACTACGTGGGCACTCTGCTCAACAAACTTCCTAGCTAAGTTCTTTCCCATGGGCAAGACCAATTCTCTCCGTGGGAAGATTACAAGTTTTCAGCAACAAAATGATGAATCTGTTCCAGAAGCATGGGAGCGCTTTCAAGACTACATCCTAGAATGTCCCCATCATGGAATGGAGAGTTGGCTATTGATGCAGACATTCTATCATGGGCTCAGCAACAGTGCCCGAGAGACCATGGATGCTGCAGCTGGAGGAGCATTCTTATCACTTACTATACCACAAGCCACAGCTCTTGTGGAGAAGATGGCGTCCAATCAAAGCTGGAATGAAGAGAGGACCCAGACACGCAAGAGAGGTGGAGGTATGCATCAGCTGAAGGAGGGAGACATGTTGTCTGCAAAGCTAGACCTGCTCATGAAGAAGCTCGATGATAGAGCTGGAGACAAGAAAGAAGTTATGCACATCTACGACTCTCACATGACTTGTGAGGAGTGTGGAGACACTGGACACTCAGGCAACCACTGCCCTGAGATACTTGAGGATGTGAACTACATCAACAACAACAACTACTACTACAACCGTCCTCAACAAAATCAAGGTTGGAATCAACAGAGGCCTAACTACTCAGGTAATTATCAAGGTAACAATTCTTACAATAATAATAATTTTCCACCTTTGAGAGAGTTAGTGTCTAATCAAGGAAAGCTAATGGATAACCTATCTAAGAAATTGGCATCTAATGATAAAATGCTAGAAAATATAAATAATAGAATGGATAATTTCTCTACTGCCATCAAGAATCAAATTAGCTTTAATAAAATGATTGAATCTCAGTTAAATCAAATAGCTGCTGCTGTTCCTACTACTAACCCCGGTATACCATCACAACCGGAAGGATTAGAATCTGCAAATCTTGTAGACATGTTTGATGCAGGTAATTGGAGTAACCCCGTCAATGAATTCTCTATTGACCTTATGCCGGTCAAGAGAGGCGATCCAGGACGCCCCGTCATCCCGATCTCCATCGACATGGTGGACTTCCCAGAAGCACTCTGTGACTTTGGCTCTAGCGTCAACATTATACCCAGGGTACTCTATGAAACATTTTTTACATATCCTTTATTAGAGACAACCATGTGTTTGCAGTTTGCAGATCAAACGATAACTTTTCCAAAAGGAATAGTGAGGAACCTTTGTGTCCGAGTTGGTACCTTGTATGCACCAGCAGACTTCGTAGTGGTAGAGACCGGAAATGATGAGAGAGCACCTATCATCTTAGGGAGGCCATTCTTGAACACCACGGGAGCTATCATCTACGCCAGTGCTGCTAAGATCAGTTTCTACATCAAAGGGAAGAAGGAGACATTTTTCTTCAAGAACAAAACTACACAAATTCCAAATCAATCCAGACGTGAATCAAGGAAGAGGACCAACAGGAGAAACAGGAACAAGCAAGTGTGGACCGAGTCAGCTAAGATGGTCACTGTAGTCCATGGAGGCCAAGATCACCAACTGAAGTCACCGTTTTTGACCAAAAAGGATGACCCAGGAATGCCAAGCATTTACTGCTCCATAAATGGATATAACTTCTACAAGACGATTTGCGACACCGGATCAGGCGTCAACATAATGGCCGCAGTCACCTATCGGCTCTTGTTCGGGACCATGCCACTAAGACCAACATACATTCAGCTCCAGATGGCAGATCAGACATTTCGAGAAGTTCAAGGAATAGTATCTGATGTCCCAGTCAAAATAGACGATCACTTTGTCTACACAGACTTTCAAGTTGTTGACATGGGAGAAGACGAGTATGATCCACCCATCATCCTTGGAAGACCGTTCCTCAGCACCGTTAAAGCAATTATCTACATTGGAACCGGAGAAGTCCATATGCACTTCCCCTCAGAGAAGGTACGCCGTTATTTTACTGACCCTAACTATATCGTTGAAGAATCTAAGCAGGTCAGAAAGAGACGCATCCGCAACCAGAGGAGGCAGATCATCAAGGACGGATGGGCAGTCTATGAAGGAGAAGTTGTAAGGTCAGAAGACGTAGAGTTTAAACAGAATTATCCAGAGGAGATTGAAGCACCGAGTCAGGTATGGAAAATGAAGATAACTATACAAGAAGAGGAGGCGCTGCCGGAAATACCGACTACGCCACCCAACGAACCTCAGGACGATTAAGAAATTGGAGAGTCCCGTTCGGAGGACTTAAAAACACCGAACGCCTTGCCAAGAGGTAAACTCGGTAGTTACCCTTTCCTTCTCAATTATTTCAAATAGTTTATTTAGTTAAACATGTTCATGCTATCCTAAAAAGAAAATAAAAATATGAAAAACAGTAAGCCCCATGTGAGTATACGAGTGGCATAAAACCCATACATACATTCACTGTGGTGGCATAAAAATAAAATAAATATTTTTCTGCTTTATAAAATAAAAATATAAAAACAGGGAGTAATAATTATTAAGAAGTCTCAAGATGATGAAGGCTATATATTTATGCTAACACTTAATCAGTTCCACAAGCTTTGTTGTCTATTTGAGCTCCACAGAATTTAAGAAGACTAGCAGACGGAGGACATTCTAATCGCTGTCAGAATTCTGCTGACTTTCAACTACACCTCTGCCACCTGCTAGCTACATCAAGAGAAATTACGTCAAAATTCAGCTTGGGGAAGAGCACCCCCATTTATTCCGATAAGAATTTTTATCTATCTTTATACTTATATTATTCTAGAATATTAAAATACATAACTATGGGAAAACCAAATAAAGATTTTATGCTTATATATATATGTCTTTTGCTTAGTGTGTTTAATAAATAAATAAAGTGGCTATGCTAATCTGTATCTAAATAAAACTTAAGCATGGATATGATGAATAGTTGCTCTGCCTAATTTACACATTTTAAGTTCTCTCTCAAGTTTAGACATAACAGTTATAATTTAAAGCTTGCTCTAGACCTAAACTTGTGGGATGAAAACTTGATCTGAAGTCTAAGTTGTTAACGGATACGATATGGGAAGGCTGAGCTGCTGTTTATCTGTTCCTAGAGATGCTAGAATTCTGGAGAATTTTATCTTTGAAAATCTTTAAAATGTTGCATGATGAGTTCCTGTATGATGAGAGCTTAAAATTCCTACCACAGCCATATATACATGCTTGCTAGACTTTGAGCCACACATTTATTATTTACTGCTTATGAGCATTGAGTGTGGTCAAGCTGTGTAGACCCTTAGGAGCTTGTCATGTGGTTAAATCAAGATTTCACTTGCACGTTCACTCATATATGCTACTTCTATTCCGGAAGTACCATCCACATATATCCACCCATTCCATCTCCAGAACCACCTAAAAATATTCTACTCCTAATCCGGGAGAGAATAACCAAAAATATTTTCTGTTTTCCCTTGTGAAATAAATGCTCAAGTTATCTTGTTACTACCACTTGCTATATTATCTCAAGAGATGAATGCTCTAAAAAAAAGAAAATAATACGAGGAAATAAAAAGGAGCAAGTGCTCGGAACCTCGAAAGAAAAGAAAAAGAAGAGCATCTCATTCTCCTCATAAAGTTTCAAAAGCAAGGAAGGTATGTATCCCCTCAAAAGAGCAAAGTAGAATTAGACTTCCACCACCATTGTTTTCACCATTGTTATCACCATCATCACCATATGCCATTCATTCGCCACACATGCACATCTTGATTAAACTTATTGACTTGTTACTTTGGATCCATGGTTTGACTATGCAATAAATGTCTTGTAAGTATGTATACTTTATCTCCCACCTATGAGCTCCAGATATTAAAGCCTTATTAGAGTAGGGTGAGAGAGAAGGCAATATCACTATGCCTCATACCACAAATACCACATATCTTGAGAGAAGGCATATACCATCAATGCCTTGGTAAGGATCCAAAAATACCACAAAAGAGAGACCTGAGAGAATCATACAAGGAATCTCTGAGTTTTATTTGAAAATCTGCAAAAATCCCAGAGCTATAGCTGATCAAGAATAAGAGACATGGCACTTGGCTAGACTGTTCTATCTTTTAACCACTCAAGACAGAAGTGACAGTTACAAGTCCCATGGTGGAGGTAAAGTAAGTAAGTTTTAAGTCTTGACAGTTTACTCTAACTCAGAGATGAGATCTTATTTAAAAGCATGTGTACCGCCAATTTTTTAAAAAATATTGCAGCAACTTCTGATCCATAGCTGAGTCTATCCTTGCTCAGGGACGAGCAAGAGGTAAGCTTGGGGGAGTTTGTTGACGGTCCTTAAGTATCAAATTTAATTATCAAATAAATAAAGAAAAGGATCCAAATGAAATCAAGATCTAGACTTAGGGTTTTATCTGACAGAATTCCACGAGTTTTGGTGTTTGTCTATTTCTGCAGGGGGTTATCAGGAAATATGGAAGAAAGGCCCACATGTCAGGATTACATAAAGATATTAACGTGCTGCGCAATTATCTTACATCTAGAAGACTCCAGAAGCCACGAGACTGAAGCGGAGGCGAAACGGGGCCAGAGGCAGGGCGCCCGCCCTGTCCTACTGGGCGCCCGCCCCCTGTCCAAGTCCAATCAGGACTCTGCTTTGCGGGAAGTCTCCACCGACCTAAAGGATGAATCTAAACCATACAATCTATGTCGGTTTGATCCAAGGGCCCATATTCACTTGAAGGGACTATAAAACCAGACCCCCTGGCCCCTGGAGGAGAGAGCCTCTCAACCCTAATTCATTGTTCCATCAAGGGAGAAGAAGCCTCTGATCGAGATTAGAGCCACCACATCAATTAGATATCTAGATTAGCATAGCTACATAGGATTAGAACTAGAAGGAGTCAATCTTCGATTGGTTTCCGGATCTGTCAAGAGGATTCTTGGTAATTCTCTAATTGTGCTTCTAATTGCTTTCTAATTATCTTTGTTCTTCAATATTATGAATATGACTTTGTTCTACTTCAATATATTGCTTATGACTTTGCTCTATTTGCTCATATTCAAGATTATATTGTTCTTAGTTTATCATAGTTATGTACTTGGCTTAGTTAGATACGATCTATATACATGCTTAGGATCGTATAGCGTTTATCCATCGGATCCATGGGTAAATGATAGATATTGTGTAGGCGTGGTGCTTATACCGTATTTATCTGCGATTGTACCCAATATGCCAGATCGTGGGGTGGTTCGTGATAGTGACAGCTTCATTGATTCTTATATAGACCCCCTCTCGTGTATTGGGCTGGCAGAGCAACATTATTACAGGGGAGTGATTGCTATGTTTCTCATATTCCTTGCTAATATCACTATGCATGGGCGTAGTCTTGTCTCACAATGATTGCTAAGTATGCTTGCACTAACTATGATATGCTAGACTATACAGTTAAGAATAACTTAGGGAATATTCTTGTAGTTCGTTCTAATACCATGCTAATGACTTTCTAGAGTATCTAATTGAGGTGCTTATCATATTTATTATGTGGCTAGATCAGATTAGTTATCCTTGTCACTATTATTATTTCATATATCTTTTATGTGACACTTATCCCTGTATGATGAGTTAGATATAATGTTCTCAATTATACATGCAATGATAGATGCTCAATCTCATATTCTATTCTGTAATCATTAGTGATGATTTCTAATCCCTTCCCAGTGGTAAAAATATAAATAACGATACTTCTCGGTTAAAATGCTACATCGGTATTAATCTGTGCGCTTGCAGATCCCATTCATTATTTATTTAGAAGAGCAATTGCATATTTCAATACCGCGTCTCTTATATCATGCTGGGGATGACAACTTGGCTTAAGTGGTGTAAGGGATAGGTTTGGCATTTTTGGCACCGTTGCTAGATTTAGAGAACTTAGTCTACTTTTAGTAATGATGTTAAGAATACCCAACAATCATCACTATCATCATTGGAGCACTCCTCATCACTTGATTCTTCCTTCTTGGCCTTGCCCTTGTTCTTGCTCTTGGATGAAGAGCTAGCTTTGAATGCTACACTCTTCTTCTTCTTGTCATCATCATCCTTCTTCATGACCTCATCATCATCATTGTCATTGTATTGATCTTCGGTCATGACATCTCCAAGTACCTCATTTGGAGATACACCCGTCAATCCACCTCTAAAGATGATTGTTCTCAATGTCTTGAACCTCTTGGGCAAGCACATCAAGAACTTGTGAATGAAGTCCTCATCCTTCACTTTCTCACCAAGGCCCTTGAGATCATTGATGATGACTTGGAGCCTATAGAACATCTCTGGTATAGACTCATCATCCTTCATCTTGAAGTTTGATAACTTGTCCTTGAGCATATACAATTTGGCACTTTTTACTGTTGTAGTGCCCTCATATGTTTCTTCTAGCCTTGTCCACACTTCACTTGCTCTCTCAAGATCTTTGACTTGTTCAAATACCTTTGAATCAATGCCATTATAGATTGTGTTGAGAGCCATTGTATTGCATTGCTTGTTTGCTCTCTCATTGTCGGTGGGGTTAGCGGGGTCAAGGATCACAAAATCATTCTCCGTGACTTCCCACACTCTATCATTTATTGATCCAAGGTACATTTTCATCTTTCTTTTCCAATAGTCAAAAGAACTTGTGCCATCAAAGAACGGTGGTTTGCCCCCAACATGGTTGAACACTATTTGAGCCATAATTTGAGCACCGAGGTTGTTAAGCCTTCACAAAACGGTGACCACGGCTTTGATACCACTTGAAAGGTCCTAATATGGCTAGAGGGGGGTGAATAGCCTATTTAAAATTCTACAAACTCACTAGAGCAAGAGGTTAGTAAATAACAAAGCGAAGCTTTTTGCTCTAGCTCTAAAGGGGTGTTTGCAAGCCACCTATCCAACAATTCTAGTTGATATAATCTCTAGGCACACAAGAGCTATGTCACTACTTACACTAGAGAGCTACCTAAAGTTTCTATACAAGAAAGTAAGCTACTCTAGTTTGCGGGAATGTAAAAAGAGATGGTTTGATCTTTATACCGCCGCGTAGAGGGGATGAACCAATCAATAATATGAAGTCCAATCATCGGGAGAAATCCAATGAACAAACACAATGGAGACAAACAATTTTTCTCCCGAGGTTCACGTGCTTGCTGGCACGCTACGTCCCCGTTGTGTCGACCAACACTTGGTGGTTCGGTGGCTAAGAGGTGTAGCACGAACCTCGTCCTCACTAGGACACCACAAGAACCTACCCACAAGTGAGGTAGCTCAATGACACGAGCAATCCACTAATGTTGCCTTTGGCTCTCCGCCGAGGTAGACACAAACCTCTCACAATCACCGGGAGATGGCCACGAACAATCACCAACTCGTGCCAAAGCTTCTCCGCAGCTCCAAACCGTCTAGGTGGCGGCAACCACCAAGAGTAATAAGCAAAACCGCTCCTCAATGATCACTAGTGCCACTAGATGCTCAAACTCTAAGCAAATGCAACTAGGATCTCTCCCAAACTCACTTTGGTTGAACAAACTTGAACAAGATGAGTGGGAAGTGTGGGAGTATGTATTGACGGTCCTTAAGTACTAAAATTAATAATCAAATAAACATGAAAAAGGATCAAAATGAAACAAACATCTAGAATTAGGGTTTTATCTGACAGAATTCCACGAGTTTTGGTGTTTATCTATTTCTGCAGGGGTTTATCAGAAAATATGGAGAGAAGGCCCACATGTCATGTTTACAACGAGATAATTACGTGTCGCGCAATTTTCCTCCATCTAGAAGGATCCAGAAGCCACGGGAATGAACGGGACGCGATTCGGGCTCGGGGGCAGGGCGCCCGCCCACCCCCCTTGGGCGCCCGCCTAGGGTTGGAGGCCAAACAGGACTCTGCTTCGGGACAACGCTCCACCGACCTAAAGGATCAATCTAAACCATACAATCTATGTCGGTTTGATCCAATGGCTCACGTTCACTTGAGGGGACTATAAAACCAGACCCCCTGGCCCCTGGAGGAAGAGAGGAGAAATCATTATTCAGAGGTAGCCATCAAAGTTAGGGTTTAGATCTCTCTCCCACAGAGAATTAGAATTAGCTACTCCCTAATCCTTCAAGTTTAGAGGTTGATTAGATAGCAATTAGAGAAGTAGAGCACTACGCTCTGGATTCGGATCTTCGGTAATAAAGATTGGTATTATTCATATCTTTCTCTAATTCTATTGTTCTAATTGCATTATGTCTCTAATTATTATGCTCTTAGTTTGCTCTAGTTCTATATTTGATATAGTTCTAATTGATAATGAGTTTATGTATAAGTTTGCAAAGCACTTAGCTCTTGACGCGAGGGAGTTAGGTGATAGATCACATGTGAGCGTGGTGCTTAGATGTTATTTATCTGCAAATGTATCCTATTGGCCGAGTCGTGTGGTAGTTCGCGATAGTGACAGCTTCGTTGATTCTTATATAGTCCACCCTCCGTTGATAGGACAGGCAGAACCGGTGTTGTGGAGTATGTAACACCCCAGGTGTTTGTCACTTGCTAAGTACTAGGTTTGAGCTCAAACATGACAAGTTCAATGGTAATGAAAAGGTCAAAGTCAATCTATGAAAGTAAACCCCAACTTGGGCTTGGTGTATGCAACCTTGCTTGCATATATGCCTTTTTAAAAGGTATGCTTTGATGATGCTAATGGAACCTTTTCCATGTGTCTTATATCCATCCCAATCTATGTTGGTCTCTGGAAAAGTTTGGTGAAGTTTGGAATCAAGAAGTCACATGAAATGATAAGTTATATCCTTGTTGGAATGACTCTATTAAGGAAATGGAATCATGGGTCACCAACCAAACCTTGCAAACTTGCTCATATGACACTAGATGAATTATACAACAAAAGTCGTGAAGGGTTCATGTTGAGCTTATGTCAAGAAAATGCTTCAATTGGCCTAAAATCCTATTTGGAGCTTTATCGGGTTACTACTTTGACCAAAGTGAAAGATTGACTTCTGTTGCAGTTATGAGGTTTGACCCTAAATAAAAGTTGTAGTTTTCCTTCTGTAGAAGAAACTTTATTCAAGGGTCAAGAACCAAATCAGCCTGCAAACAGTTCAAACAGAGGCTCGAAGTTCGAATCAGCTGCTGTTTTTCAGCCCTGAGAAATAGTTCTAAGTCCCTAGAAGGACAGCAGTGAGTTAGCTCCTTCGTGACGTTTTATTATGCAAATTCATATGGTAACTCAATTAGATTCCTTAATATGAGTTGGACTACTCTTCTTGATGAAAGCAATGGATCAAGTATCATCAAATTTGGAGTTCATTTGGATGTTCAAAAATAGTTCCCAAAACAGCAAAAGGTTAATTTATCGCTAAACGGACATCGACCCGTTGGCATGCCGTGTTCTCATGTTTTTGTTAAGCAACTAAAGTTGGTCCAAGAATAAAAGTGGTGGACAATTACTTGGAGAAGGTCATGTAAAAAGTTGCATCAAGTTTGACATGGTTTGGATCATCAATTCTTTGTTTTGCTAATCACCGTCAATACGTTGACACTCATCACTTGGCATCTAATTATCTCTTATTCTGTTGGTCTAATGACCTTGGTCCCTTAATCAAAGTTGGAGAGCATGCCGAGGTGAGCAAACTTCCTTTCTGGCCCAAGGTCCAATTCAGCCCGGAAAAGGCCCAAAATCGCCTCCCACGCCGGCCACTTCGCTGCGCGCCACGTGCTCGGCGAAATGTGTCAAAGGGAAACGCGTGTCCTGGGCGTGTCCACCATGCACAGCGCCCCCACCTCCATTTGATGAACCCCTGCTGCCCTCTTGCGGTCTGTGAAGCCAGAGAGCGCTCCCCACCCTTCTGTTGTGGACGCCCAGCTCCCTCATCCGCTCCCTTGCCTCTCTCCTCGCTCTGGTGCCGCTGTCCGCCATGGACAGCAAGCGGAGCTTCATGGCCTCCATGGCCAGGCCGTCCGCGAGTGGCTCGGGCCAAGCTGCGTGGTGTGGAGGATGCGGGCAAGCCTCCTGGTGCTTTCCCACTCCTCCATCGTCGCCGACGAGGCGTCAGCCGGCCGGAGCAGAAACCTCCGGCGAGGTCCTCTGTTTTTGGCGGCCAGGGACCTCGTGTTGAAATATGAAACAACTCAGGGTTCCAGATGCGAAGCTAAGACTCATATGAATAGTGCATCTGGACTGCAGTTGATTTCGAGAAACTCCAGGGTTCCCGAAGCAAAAGTGTTTTCCTTTATCTTTTCTTTGTGCAGATTTCTGGATGAACTTTAGAAATTCATAGTAATTCATAGAAAAGTCGTAAAATAGCAAATGTGGACTTTTTGGAATCCTTGTGAAATTCTCTATGCAGTAGATCTATAATATGGCATGGTTGAGTTTGATATTTTAGTCGTAAAAATAGTTTTATACAGTTAGGTTTTGATTGCTTGTTATATTTGTCTTTTTTTATAACTGCTGTGTTGTTGCTCCAATAAATGTGAAAATATTGTGACATGCTTTTCATATGATATTTGATGACTGGTAAAAGTTTCATGAATTTAGGAACAATAGATTAAGAGTTATAAAAATAACAAATGTCATGTGTTGCTTTGCTCCTATTCTGAGTGGATCTGCATGTTTGTATTGTTTGGCTCAGTTAAGTTGTGAATCTTGCCTGGATAAAAATATATATGTTTTAGTACTTTTCATAAGCTTTCCAAAAAGATAAATAGCACAATTTTTGGTTGAGCACATGTTGAGTTATAGTGGTTTAAATTACTGTTCCAGTTTCTGTCTAAACCCAGACAGGGTTGCATTGTTTGTTATGTGAGACCTTGTTAATTGTATATTTAGCTCTAGATGTTTATAAAAAAGTTGTTCACAATTTAGTAAGCTTTCTATAAAGTACATAACCATAATTTATTGACATGTGAAACTCAAGTTACGGCTGTTTAATGTGGCATGACAGATTCTGTCTATGTTTTAGACAGAGATGTCTTTATGGGATTAATTGACCTTGTTAACTCTAGATTCATATTTAGATGATAATAAGAAAGTTGTAGGTAACTTTATAAGCTTTCCAAAAATATAAGAATCATGTTTGCTGGAGGTATACAACTCCGGTTATGCTGCTTTAAATCGCCTATCAGTTTTCTGTTTGTAATTATACCCCTACTGTTTGGGCAGCATGAGCAGTTTTGATTGTGCAATTAATTCCATGATACAAATGATGTTTTCTGTGAAACTTGTATATATAAAAGATATAGATAACTTACTAATATATCTTGTTGTACAGTTTCATGTCATTTGGCTAAGTGGTTTGTGAGTTACAGTAGTATGAAGTTCATCCCTTGAAATGTTTGTTTTCTGGAAATTCCTGGACCAGATTATATGGTCATGCATGTTTGACTTGGTTAACTTGTTAATCATGCTAATATGATTAAAGATGAATTGTAGATAATTTTATATTCTTTCCAGAATGTCCTATTGCATAGTTTTTGGAGTTGTGTAACTCCAGTTGTGATTTAATTACTGAGTTGTTGCATGTATGTCCAGAATTGCTGAAATACACGAATGCTTAATTGCTTTGCTTGGTGTGTGCTAACTATGATGCATGACTTTAGTGTTGATTAAGTAATACACTTGTAAACTTGTTAAACTTGTGTCATGATTTATATGTTTGCTCTATATAATTGGTTGTGTGATGTTAGCTAAATAACTTTAGATGCCTCTGTCTTGCATACTTTTATGTAATGCATGTTGTGTCACTATTCTGCATATTCATGCACTTGCATCTTGCATCTCATCTAGGTGCGCTAGATGAATCACGTGAAGGGCATGATGTGGAAACAAACCCGAAGATGGTGTTGGGTGGACCCATCCCGAAGGTGGAAGGTCTAAGCAAGTGTTGTGACCTTAGATGTCACCAAGACGGAGCAACTAACTGAATTGACTCAGTGTTAATCCCAGGCAAGCCCCGGAGCATTATAAGTCTCCCACTACTTTTGAATGCAATTGAGAATATATGTTATATATGTATTGTTGCATTAAGTATAGGAGTTGGGTGAAACCCTTGCTGCATATATCACTCCTTGTCCAGCAAATATACCTATGACCCTATGTAGATTCAGGATCGAATCTAAATGCTTAGCTATGCTTAGATCGGTAGAAGCCAGGTGATGTCCTGTCACCTGAGCGAGATAGGTGGATACCTGAAAAGGTTGGCTATATATGCTATCATGGAAATAACCAAGTGATGAGGATGAATAATTTGAGACCGGGCGGGACGATGATAGAGAAGTAACAAGACATGGAGGTCTTGGGTGCCTATCTATCCCCGCCTGTGTCGATTAAGGACCGATCGTTGACGGCCCTCTTGTCATGTTGAACGCATGCCCCACACTTAGCTGGAAGGATAAGTCGTTCCGACCGCGAAGCCTGAACACTATCCGGGCCGGGAATCGAGCCGCCATGCGCTGTATTGGTGATGGTTGAGGAGAACGACGAGGGCGCGGCGCGCAACCTTGGTATACCTTGGATACCTCGGTCGCCGGAACGGTCCTCGGGTACTGGCGGTGCCTGCCGAACCCGCGAATTGGTCCTGGATAGTGCAATATGGTGACCTGTAGCTCACTTGATCAGTGAGTGTGGTTTGTGTGGGGAATAACTCGCCAGCTGGTCAGAAATCGATTCGAATCGCCATCGCTCCTGGATAGTGAGCACTTGACTTGAGCCACGTCCTCGTAGTAATGTTTATGGAACACTTGGATGGTTATGGTATGATGATAATGATGGAAATGCTACCTCTAATATGGATACTACTGTTGTATCTTAATCAAGTGATTGCTCTAGTACAGGTGCTAATATAGATGACAGGTAATGATTATTAACTTGAGCTAAATACCTGAAAAGTTACTTACCTGTAACCTAAGCTTTTTATGCAAAAAAAAAGTGTTGTCAAGATAGCCCCACCAATAAAGCCTTGCATACTCCTTGGTGTCATATTATTTCTGGTTTATGACGGGTAAGTCTAGCTGAGTACCTTCTCGTACTTAGGGTTTATTCCCACTTGTTGCAGGTTGTGATGTATCATGGCTACTGCAAGAGTTGGATGACTCCTACCATATTAGAGGAGTAAGATCATGGGCATGATCCTTCTTAGTTACCTCATCTATGTTGCTTTTGCTGGAGTTGACCTGGATACTGGCATGTATTTGAAATGAGGGCAATGTTAGTTTCAAATTACTTTGCTTCCGCTACTTTTCAACTCAAGTTGTAATAACTACCTTGAACTCCGATGTATATCAAACTACTTGTGAAATGGATGTAACATGTGACTTGTTATGTTGAATCACTACGATCTTGGCTTGTAAGATGGTTGGTTTGAAATCCCTCGTGATTTCACGGACTACCGGGTTTATGAGAGTTCGATTACGGTAAAGCAACTGCTTTGGCGGGAGTTTTTCGTAGTTGATCTCTTGTAAATTGGGCGGTTCTGTTACAGCTGGTATCGGAGCAAGGTTCAACATTAAACTTGTCATATGTGTATTTAAAACAAAAGATTTTTGTTTTCTAAAATTAGTTTTTGACAACTTATAGCTATTATAGATAAAGGTGTGTTCAAATCTAAAAAAAGGTTTTATCTAAGTATGCCAGTGGTCATGTCCTTTATGTCCAATTAAGGACCCTTAGGTGGCTTATTTAAGTACTGACTTGGGGGTTTATGCATCATATTTCTATTTCGTTGCTCATACGGCGTGCAATAGTATGAGTGCCATTCATTTGAATGGTAATGTATGGATCATTTCTTCCTCTACGCCTCGGTAAGTGTGAGCTGTGAGAGCATGATCGGATACACCGCCGATCTAGGGAAGTGCTTTTGGTACTGGATCATGTGCACATTTTACATGTGCCTATGAAAAGGTATCGCATGATGGGTGATTCCGTCCTTAGAGGCGATGCCGTCACTAGGACGATGATGTGGGTATTAGCACTACACATACGGGTATGGGATACACGTGTGTGGAGCGCATAGCTTTTAAATCTTGTACTGCATGTTTCATACTGTGGGTGGGCTGAAATGAATTTTCTGCAGGTACACTAACCACGGATGCGTAAATTGAATATTACGACTAGCTATATGACGAGAGTGTACGTGTTATGCCACCGACATAGAACGTGATTGCCACCTTAGGCTGGCAATTTTGTGAGGACGAATAGGACGAAGCATGCATCATCATGATTGTTGCCTTATGTATAACTATGCTTATCTCACCCTTGTTCCAGTAATAAATAACTTGTGAATCAATGTGTGTCATCTTGCTTGTGTGGAGTTAGATGAAATGTTTTGCTCCATGTTGCTTGAATGGCTATAATTGAAAATAAGGTGTGATTAGCTTTGTTTTGCCCGTGTTGTGGTTGATCTGTGCATCCTGTCAGTATGATGCACATCTCTAAGATGACTAGTCTTTTAAGCATAAGTTAAAAATTTGTTTTCACAACTGGAGAACAAATATGCACCTTTCTAGTAAAAGAAAGTAAAAGATAAAAACACCTTACCATCATGTTATGTATGTTCAGGTGTACTAGTGTTGCTTTAGATGACTGCTTGTTATCTGCAAAACTTTGTGCTTAGTAATGATTGTTGGAGATAGTGTGATTCATGTTCTCACATGTTTGCTTAAAACCTTGATACATGAGTGGATGTGTTGTTAACTAGGTAGTGTCGTAGTTGTTACCTTTTTGTCCTTAGTAAGCATGCGAGTGTTGAAGAGCCTTATCTTAGAATAACACTCATGTCACTTTAATCTCATGGTTATCTCCAAGTAGATTCCAATGATAAAGAGCTTGAGTTTGTGCATGGTTGTTAGCTCTTGAATGTTGTGTATCCGTCCCCTAATCTGTGTATTGACTCCATCTTTCAAATCCCAATCATTTTATCTCCAACTCTCTTGAGTCTCTAGGTGTTTATCCGTCTTAATATCATGTGATCTATGTTCTCTAGTACTATGTTTTAAATCACCTCCTTGTGGACCTCTAATCTCATGGCTACCTTTGTTTGCTATCCCTCTTATGCATGGTGCTCGCTGCTATGCAACCCAACTTTTTCCATGAGAGATTTCTTTTGGATTGTATGTTCGGTAATGGTGTCTTGGTTAATGATTGATGGTGCCGCGACGAAACCGAGAGCCCCTTGTGGCGGCCGACACATGGTTGTGCTGCTCGGCACGCGCTGGTATCGTTGTTGCTAGCCATGATCCATTATAGAACTACACCCAGGTGTCATCTCATCATGAGTTTGTCCTCAATTATCTCTTTAGATCATATCAGAAGATTCTTACTTCACGTGCAAGTAAGAGAACTTCCTATGAAGTTACAAAGAGGATAACCTTCGAAGAACAGGTCACTGACATAAACATTGATGGACTGCAAGAGATGGTAGACAAGTGACACTATTTAACTATCCCTGCAATGATGATGGCCATTTAATGAGCAACATTGGTCATCCATGCCGAATCAAAGGACACACAACACTTAATGTTGGACAAGTTATCTGTTGAACAAGCATCGATCATCACCATTGTGCTTATGATTTAGTTTTCCTAAGTCTTGATCTTTATGTGCGTCATGGTGATGCAACTAAAGTCAACCATCTTTATCATGAATCCTTATCTCTTGGCTTTGAGGGTGACTAATGGTTAGGCGTCAAACGCAATTGTTGTGGTTAAGAGTGGAGCTTTGGAAATTTTAGTGCCGAGAGCCAATTGATTGGTTTCTAGTAACAAGGCTAATCTTAAGCAAGGCAATGATGGATTGACAATCGCAAAGGATATATTTCGTCAAATAGTGAATTAAACTGTGGAGTTGAGAGATGTCTTGTCAGTCAGGAATGCTGCCCTTTTAGCACCGAACAAGTTTAGTATGTATATGTTCTGCCTACACAAATGGTACCTCTTTGAGCTGAATTTTGGTCAGAGGTTAGAAGACTCATGGATCTGTATTTCTACCAAATTTCATGGGGATGTGAGTGATAATTGGTGAAATATGAACCAAAACCCAAAAGGGGTAGAAATCTACAATCTTAGTTTTGATATGGATCATCCTTTGCGTAGAAAGTGGTGTTTGTTTTGGTGCCATGGATTACATTGTGGGCAATGTCTTGCTGCATAGATAATGCTTATATGCTGAAATAAGATTCTTTGTACCCATTTGTGCCAGTGCAAATAAAAAAATGTTTTGAAAGGTGTCAGTCAATAGATTTTCAATATCAGAGCTACCGACTGATCTTAAAAAGGAAACTTCAAAAGCAAAAGTAGTTCCCTTGGATTGGTTTTTCTATGGAACAAGTCAACCTAACTCTTATGCAACTGCATCATGAAGAAAGGTCATGCTTAACCTACTTGGTGGTAAACTATTTCTTTAGTTGGTTGAACACTTGCAACAGTTGGAGACCTATGGACCCCACTATCATCCTTTGTCAGTAGTGGTTATCCATTCTTACATGCCTTGGTTACCTTCTATGTGTTACCCAAGAAGTTACATCTGATTCAACCCAGATAACTGTTGTTGTTTGGATACAAGAATCCCATTAAAGTAAATGATCATGGAAGGCATGAAACCAACAGAGTCAGCTATCACATTCACTGTTCTCTTAATCGGGTGGTAAGTACAATGTTGTCATTAGAGAAAGAGAACTGCATGCATGGAAAGTTACAATCCAACCATTTTGGTAGAGGACTGCTTTTCAAATCTTGTGAATGAGCCTGGAATCACTATAATGCGCAACCCTTAGAAGCTTGTGAAGTGGTGTGAAGTTCGTATGGCTTGCATTAGTTTCACTAAAGAAGCTAATGGTACAAGTAGCTCCTTAGGCTCTAAACAACCAGAAACAAAGTACATGGAACAGTTTGTCTTGGATTCCTCCCAAAGTAACAATGCTTCACTAAAGTCAAACAAAAAGGGAGATTCTCCAAACAAAGGTTTCCTATGAAGAGCAAGTATCATGAAATGTTTGGACCAAGTTTGCTTCTCTGATGTTCCAAGCAAGGTAGTCCACTGTTATCGCTGATGTTGGGAGATGGATGACATTGTTTCCTTCCCTTGAAAGTCTTTTGCACCGAATCTCGGGACGAGATTCTTTTAAGGGGGGAAGGCTGTAACACCCCAGGTGTTTGTCACTTGCTAAGTACTAGGTTTGAGCTCAAACATGACAAGTTCAATGGTAATGAAAAGGTCAAAGTCAATCTATGAAAGTAAACCCCAACTTGGGCTTGGTGTATGCAACCTTGCTTGCATATATGCCTTTTTAAAAGGTATGCTTTGATGATGCTAATGGAACCTTTTCCATGTGTCTTATATCCATCCCAATCTATGTTGGTCTCTGGAAAAGTTTGGTGAAGTTTGGAATCAAGAAGTCACATGAAATGATAAGTTATATCCTTGTTGGAATGACTCTATTAAGGAAATGGAATCATGGGTCACCAACCAAACCTTGCAAACTTGCTCATATGACACTAGATGAATTATACAACAAAAGTCGTGAAGGGTTCATGTTGAGCTTATGTCAAGAAAATGTTTCAATTGGCCTAAAATCCTATTTGGAGCTTTATCGGGTTACTACTTTGACCAAAGTGAAAGATTGACTTCTGTTGCAGTTATGAGGTTTGACCCTAAATAAAAGTTGTAGTTTTACTTCTGTAGAAGAAACTTTATTCAAGGGTCAAGAACCAAATCAGCCTGCAAACAGTTCAAACAGAGGCTCGAAGTTCGAATCAGCTGCTGTTTTTCAGCCCTGAGAAATAGTTCTAAGTCCCTAGAAGGACAGCAGTGAGTTAGCTCCTTCGTGACGTTTTATTATGCAAATTCATATGGTAACTCAATTAGATTCCTTAATATGAGTTGGACTACTCTTCTTGATGAAAGCAATGGATCAAGTATCATCAAATTTGGAGTTCATTTGGATGTTCAAAAATAGTTCCCAAAACAGCAAAAGGTTAATTTATCGCTAAACGGACATCGACCCGTTGGCATGCCGTGTTCTCGTGTTTTTGTTAAGCAACTAAAGTTGGTCCAAGAATAAAAGTGGTGGACAATTACTTGGAGAAGGTCATGTAAAAAGTTGCATCAAGTTTGACATGGTTTGGATCATCAATTCTTTGTTTTGCTAATCACCGTCAATACGTTGACACTCATCACTTGGCATCTAATTATCTCTTATTCTGTTGGTCTAATGACCTTGGTCCCTTAATCAAAGTTGGAGAGCAGGCCGAGGTGAGCAAACTTCCTTTCTGGCCCAAGGTCCAATTCAGCCCGGAAAAGGCCCAAAATCGCCTCCCACGCCGGCCACTTCGCTGCGCGCCACGTGCTCGGCGAAATGTGTCAAAGGGAAACGCGTGTCCTGGGCGTGTCCACCATGCACAGCGCCCCCACCTCCATTTGATGAACCCCTGCTGCCCTCTTGCGGTCTGTGAAGCCAGAGAGCGCTCCCCACCCTTCTGTTGTGGACGCCCAGCTCCCTCATCCGCTCCCTTGCCTCTCTCCTCGCTCTGGTGCCGCTGTTCGCCATGGACAGCAAGCGGAGCTTCATGGCCTCCATGGCCAGGCCGTCCGCGAGTGGCTCGGGCCAAGCTGCGTGGTGTGGAGGATGCGGGCAAGCCTCCTGGTGCTTTCCCACTCCTCCATCGTCGCCGACGAGGCGTCAGCCGGCCGGAGCAGAAACCTCCGGCGAGGTCCTCTGTTTTTGGCGGCCAGGGACCTCGTGTTGAAATATGAAACAACTCAGGGTTCCAGATGCGAAGCTAAGACTCATATGAATAGTGCATCTGGACTGCAGTTGATTTCGAGAAACTCCAGGGTTCCCGAAGCAAAAGTGTTTTCCTTTATCTTTTCTTTGTGCAGATTTCTGGATGAACTTTAGAAATTCATAGTAATTCATAGAAAAGTCGTAAAATAGCAAATGTGGACTTTTTGGAATCCTTGTGAAATTCTCTATGCATTAGATCTATAATATGGCATGGTTGAGTTTGATATTTTAGTCGTAAAAATAGTTTTATACAGTTAGGTTTTGATTGCTTGTTATATTTGTCTTTTTTTATAACTGCTGTGTTGTTGCTCCAATAAATGTGAAAATATTGTGACATGCTTTTCATATGATATTTGATGACTGGTAAAAGTTTCATGAATTTAGGAACAATAGATTAAGAGTTATAAAAATAACAAATGTCATGTGTTGCTTTGCTCCTATTCTGAGTGGATCTGCATGTTTGTATTGTTTGGCTCAGTTAAGTTGTGAATCTTGCCTGGATAAAAATATATATGTTTTAGTACTTTTCATAAGCTTTCCAAAAAGATAAATAGCACAATTTTTGGTTGAGCACATGTTGAGTTATAGTGGTTTAAATTACTGTTCCAGTTTCTGTCTAAACCCAGACAGGGTTGCATTGTTTGTTATGTGAGACCTTGTTAATTGTATATTTAGCTCTAGATGTTTATAAAAAAGTTGTTCACAATTTAGTAAGCTTTCTATAAAGTACATAACCATAATTTATTGACATGTGAAACTCAAGTTACGGCTGTTTAATGTGGCATGACAGATTCTGTCTATGTTTTAGACAGAGATGTCTTTATGGGATTAATTGACCTTGTTAACTCTAGATTCATATTTAGATGATAATAAGAAAGTTGTAGGTAACTTTATAAGCTTTCCAAAAATATAAGAATCATGTTTGCTGGAGGTATACAACTCCGGTTATGCTGCTTTAAATCGCCTATCAGTTTTCTGTTTGTAATTATACCCCTACTGTTTGGGCAGCATGAGCAGTTTTGATTGTGCAATTAATTCCATGATACAAATGATGTTTTCTGTGAAACTTGTATATATAAAAGATATAGATAACTTACTAATATATCTTGTTGTACAGTTTCATGTCATTTGGCTAAGTGGTTTGTGAGTTACAGTAGTATGAAGTTCATCCCTTGAAATGTTTGTTTTCTGGAAATTCCTGGACCAGATTATATGGTCATGCATGTTTGACTTGGTTAACTTGTTAATCATGCTAATATGATTAAAGATGAATTGTAGATAATTTTATATTCTTTCCAGAATGTCCTATTGCATAGTTTTTGGAGTTGTGTAACTCCAGTTGTGATTTAATTACTGAGTTGTTGCATGTATGTCCAGAATTGCTGAAATACACGAATGCTTAATTGCTTTGCTTGGTGTGTGCTAACTATGATGCATGACTTTAGTGTTGATTAAGTAATACACTTGTAAACTTGTTAAACTTGTGTCATGATTTATATGTTTGCTCTATATAATTGGTTGTGTGATGTTAGCTAAATAACTTTAGATGCCTCTGTCTTGCATACTTTTATGTAATGCATGTTGTGTCACTATTCTGCATATTCATGCACTTGCATCTTGCATCTCATCTAGGTGCGCTAGATGAATCACGTGAAGGGCATGATGTGGAAACAAACCTGAAGATGGTGTTGGGTGGACCCATCCCGAAGGTGGAAGGTCTAAGCAAGTGTTGTGACCTTAGATGTCACCAAGACGGAGCAACTAACTGAATTGACTCAGTGTTAATCCCAGGCAAGCCCCGGAGCATTATAAGTCTCCCACTACTTTTGAATGCAATTGAGAATATATGTTATATATGTATTGTTGCATTAAGTATAGGAGTTGGGTGAAACCCTTGCTGCATATATCACTCCTTGTCCAGCAAATATACCTATGACCCTATGTAGATTCAGGATCGAATCTAAATGCTTAGCTATGCTTAGATCGGTAGAAGCCAGGTGATGTCCTGTCACCTGAGCGAGATAGGTGGATACCTGAAAAGGTTGGCTATATATGCTATCATGGAAATAACCAAGTGATGAGGATGAATAATTGGAGACCGGGCGGGACGATGATAGAGAAGTAACAAGACATGGAGGTCTTGGGTTCCTATCTATCCCCGCCTGTGTCGATTAAGGACCGATCGTTGACGGCCCTCTTGTCATGTTGAACGCATGCCCCACACTTAGCTGGAAGGATAAGTCGTTCCGACCGCGAAGCCTGAACACTATCCGGGCCGGGAGTCGAGCCGCCATGCGCTGTATTGGTGATGGTTGAGGAGAACGACGAGGGCGCGGCGCGCAACCTTGGTATACCTTGGATACCTCGGTCGCCGGAACGGTCCTCGGGTACTGGCGGTGCCTGCCGAACCCGCGAATTGGTCCTGGATAGTGCAATATGGTGACCTGTAGCTCACTTGATCAGTGAGTGTGGTTTGTGTGGGGAATAACTCGCCAGCTGGTCAGAAATCGATTCGAATCGCCATCGCTCCTGGATAGTGAGCACTTGACTTGAGCCACGTCCTCGTAGTAATGTTTATGGAACACTTGGATGGTTATGGTATGATGATAATGATGGAAATGCTACCTCTAATATGGATACTACTGTTGTATCTTAATCAAGTGATTGCTCTAGTACAGGTGCTAATATAGATGACAGGTAATGATTATTAACTTGAGCTAAATACCTGAAAAGTTACTTACCTGTAACCTAAGCTTTTTATGCAAAAAAAAAGTGTTGTCAAGATAGCCCCACCAATAAAGCCTTGCATACTCCTTGGTGTCATATTATTTCTGGTTTATGACGGGTAAGTCTAGCTGAGTACCTTCTCGTACTTAGGGTTTATTCCCACTTGTTGCAGGTTGTGATGTATCATGGCTACTGCAAGAGTTGGATGACTCCTA
>NC_012870.2:30374329-30578987 GCF_000003195.3 Sorghum bicolor | reverse complement strand
TCCGATGTATATCAAACTACTTGTGAAATGGATGTACATGTGACTTGTTATGTTGAATCACTACGATCTTGGCTTGTAAGATGGTTGGTTTGAAATCCCTCGTGATTTCACGGACTACCGGGTTTATGAGAGTTCGATTACGGTAAAGCAACTGCTTTGGCGGGAGTTTTTCGTAGTTGATCTCTTGTAAATTGGGCGGTTCTGTTACAGAGTAAGTCATGCGATGTTCTGATTTACTTTATCAATGTTCCTTATACATGAATGAAGAGTCTTTTATGCTATATATGATCTTGTAGATAACTAGAGTAGATTATGACTTAGTAGTTAGTAGATAACTTAGAATCCATTCTCTAGCTAATCCGACATCATCTACATATATAAGGAGTAGTCTATTTTCTAATCGCTGTGTTATCTACCCATGAACTTATACTTTATTATCATTATCTTTATGGTTTACCCCCTGCTAAAGTATGTGACTGTGTGACGAGTTTCTCGTTAGTAATCATGTTCTTGCAAGTTTATCTCTAGTCTATGCCTTGATAGATTTTGCCAACTTTTATTTTAATTTCATTTCCTTAGATCCCTTGAGGAAAATTATAAATAACGATACCTGGAATACTTATCCTGGTGAAATGCTACAATGAGGTGTTTTATCTGTACGCTTGCGGATAGAATAGATTATTTTCTAGAGAGCCCTTTACATTTATAAATACCTTTGTACACTCTGGCGCCAAGCTAGGGATGACAACCTAGTATCTAAGTGGTGTTAGCTAGTGTCAACAAGCATTTCTGGCGCCATTGCCGGGGAATTATAGGAACATTATAGAAGTCATACGAGTCTCAGGAATAAGTCATAAAAGGGAACAAAAGGGTAATGCTTAGGAAAGCCAGAAAATCAATCAAGGTTATTCATATAAAATATTAGACTAGACTATAGAGAAATAATTGCATAAAACAGCTACTAACTGAGAAATCATAACAAGGCACCTCTGCTTTGGCAGGTTCACCCTGTTGTTTTTCTATATTTATATTTATACAGGGTATAACAGGATTGACTTTGGGTACATTCAACTCTTCATCATCAGAACCAAAGCAATCAAGAGAAGAAGAAGCTAGCTACCAATTGCTGAAGCTATGGCACAAAAGACCTTGCAAGAATTCTCTGCTCCAAGTCTTGAGAACATTTCAACTGGTCCAAGATTTGCAGTAGAAGAAGGAATACCTGAGTTTGAGCTCAAGTCAAGCCTCATCAATTTGGTACAAGCTACACAATTCAGTGGAAAGGCACATGAAGATGCTAGTGCACACTTGCAGAATTTCTTAGAGATTGGAAGAACAATCCACATCAATGGAGTTGACAAAGACGTCATACTGCTTCGCCTTTTTCCATTCTCACTAGAAGGAAAAGCAAGGAAGTGGTTCTACACTCATCAAGATAACATCAACAACTGGATGAACTTGTCAGATGCCTTTCTATCAAAGTTTTTCCCTATAGGCAAAACAACTGCCTTAAGAGGAAATATTGTCAGTTTCCAACAGCAGAAGACAGAAGCCATTTCAGAAGCATGGGAGCGTTTTCAAGGATACATATCAGATTGTCCTCACCATGGAATGGCTACATGGTTACTGATGCAGACCTTCTACCATGGATTAACCCAGAAGACTCGTGAGTGCCTAGATGCATCTGCTAAAGGATCATTCTTGGAGCTTACAACTGGAAAAGCAGAGATACTTTTGGATAAGATAGTAGAAAACCAAAGCTGGTTCCAAGATAAAGCTCAACAATGTCATCAAACTGAAGAAATACCAGAAGAAGTAAAAGCATTATCAACTAAGATAGAAAATTTGCTCCATTGGATTGACCAGAGGGCCAAGTTCAAAGAAGATCAAAGGGCCATTGAGACAGCATACAAATATCAACCAACTTCGAGTCAACCCAATAGCAAAGGTATGAATTCAGGTAATACTGTCAAGCAACTTTCATTAAAAGAGATAATTGCTCAACAAACCAAAATTAATGATGAAGTTAAACAAAGGCTAGATACAAATGAATCATCTCTAAAAGATATACACAATAAAATGGATTTTCTACTAACTGCCTTTGATGAGCAAAACACTCTTAATAAAAGGGTAGAGCTTAAATTAATAAAGTTAGCTGCTGCACTGCCTGTTGCTACTAACATTGAGCAGGTAAAGAATATAACTACTAGAGGAGGTAAAGCTACCAGAGATCCACCATACCCAAAAGAGAAACAAAGAACATCAGCACCAGTGCAACCAGCAGTGATAGAAGAAGAAAGCCCAGTTGAAGCAGAAGATCTGCTACAACCACCAAGAACTGGAGAAATGAGGAAAGATTTTTACGACACCAACTATTTGCCATTTCCCAGAAGAAACAGAGGACTGCAGTCGGATGAGCAGTTTGGTAAGTTTGTAGAGGTCATTCAGAAATTATATGTCAACATACCTCTGCTCGATGCCATACAGGTACCTACATATGCAAAGTACATCAGAGATATTCTTAACAAGAAGAGACCACTGCCCACCACTGAGGTTATCAAGCTGACAGAAGAATGTAGTGCGGCCATCCTCAATAAGCCACCAAAGAAGAAGGAAGATCCCGGATGTCCCACTAACGATTGCTCGATCGGAAACCAACACTTCAACAATGCACTTTGTGATCTCGGAGCAAGTGTCAGTGTGATGCCAGCATCAGTCTACAAAAAGCTTGAGCATGCAACTTTAGAACCAACATCAATGTGCTTGCAACTAGCGGATCAATCGGTTCGACACCCGCTGGGCATCGCCGAGAACATTCCAGTCAAGATCAGAGATTTCCTGGTACCAGTAGACTTCGTAGTACTGGACATGAGTCCTGACTCAAAAGTGTCCATCAACCTTGCAAGGCCATTTCTGAGCACTGCCAATGCCCACATTGATGTCGGGAAGGGAGAAATCAAGTTTAACATAAACGGACAAGAAGAACGCTTCACATTCAAACCCAGACCAGAGAGAGACTCTATAGTGAAGGAAGTTCATGAAGAACCACTGGAGACACCATCTCCGGAGGAAGGTAACTCAGAAGATTAAAAGATTTGGAGGTCCAGCTTGGGGGACCTAAAAATCCCAAACCCTCACCGGGAGGTAAATCGGTATTTACCCGCATTATTAATTTTCTCATATTTAAATTCTTGCATAATTAATTCTTGCATTAGTCATATATATTCATAACATTATTAAAAAAAAGCCCCATATAAATAATATTCGTGGTGTGTAACAACCCATATTATTAATTATTGTGGAGGCACAAAAATATTTTCCAATATCATTTTCATTAAGTTTCAATTCTCATAGATTTTCCTGCATTATATTTATATTGATCTTCTAGAAACATGACCCACACTCTTTGGGTCCCACATGTCATACACTTCATCTCACATACATCCCATCACATAATTTCATCCACCAATATGTTTCCACTCACCTGACATCTTTCCACCGTCCAACCACTACCAACACAACATTATTTTGCGTGAGATCAAAGCAAGGAAGCATGTGGAGGAGGCACACCCAGGATGGACACCAGGGGTGGGCGCCCGCCCACCTACCTTGGGCGCCCGCCCTGTCCCCTGCTCAGCCTATAAAAGTCCACCTCCAGCTCCCCTTCTCTTCACACAAACACTCCAGAAAACCACACAAGTCTCAATTTTCCGAGAAGGAGCTTTTGTAGTGAAGAGAAGAGAATAGAGAGAAAGAGGAGAGTGGAAGAAAAAGTTGGAGATCTTTTGAGAAAGTGATTATCACCTAGCAAGTAGTGTTCCCACTGTCCAAGCGGAAGTAAAAGTTGTTTAGGGGGAGGCTCTACCAAAATAGAAATTTGTCTTGAACGATTAACCCCTGGACTACTGACACTCCGGACGGCTGACTACTAACATTTTATCTCACATTTTCCACTAGTTGTGTTTTTTGCCAACTGTTGTTTGCAGGATGTTTAAGAAGGTGAAAAATGCAGGGAAGGCTCTCAAGAACCTTGGAACAAGGAGTTCATCCCGACACTCCTCACAGCCATCAGAGATGAGCGTCGACCCAACACCCACACAAGCTCCGTCATCTTCATCAGGTCAGCAAGTTAAGGTCCTTCTCAAGATAGGAGACCTTGGACTGAAGACCCGAAGAGAGAAGGAAGTCTATCAGCAATTGAAGAACAAAGATTTCATTCACACCCCTACTATCGATCCAATCCTACTACGAGAAACAGGTATGGACACTGAATTCGATTTAATTTTTCAGATGATGGGTTGGACAAATTTTTGGAATATAACTGAGCTGGGTTCTCATCTTCTCACCCTCGAATTTCTTTGCACCTTACAATACTATGAGGGGGGAATTATTTTTCGGATGTTTAAACAGGAAATTATGTTATCTTGGAGAGAGCTGAGCGACCATCTTGGTTTCTCTTCAAGATGCATCCTGAACATTGACTCCGATTTACCCAATTTTGAAAGACACCAGTTTTGGAGAGAAATATCTAGAGATAATTTTTATAGTCAAGCCCGAACCAGTGACATGGAACACCCCACTCTTAGGATGTTTCACAAATGGCTTGGGTACAATCTTTTCTATCGCGACGATATTAGAAAAGTAAGAGTAGGAGATTTACAACTTTTATATGCTGCTATTAGTAAAGTACCTACTTCACCTGTTACACTATTAGTTTCACATTGGCTTAGTATACCTAGTCTGCAGGGACCAGTAGGATGTACTTCACTTATCACTCGTCTAGCCACTAATCTTCACTTACTAGAAAACTCGTCACTGGATTTCATAGAAGAATTAAGAATTTATCATGGCTATGACACATTTAGACAAGCTCGGATGTTAAAGAAAGAGGGGAATATAATGTATATGCTATATGATGATAAAGGCAAGATTCGGTTACCTAACCCGAACCTTGGCCTCTACGTTGTTCAAAACTTTTTGATTGAAATTGCAGCAACACCAGTGAACCAGAGAACTCCACAGCGAGTGGCATCTGAAAGGATAACCACTCACCGAGAACGCACTTGGTATGGAGCTGACCCTGGACCAGAAGAAGCAGCGCACCTGCATTATTGCGATTACAACCCTCGAGTCCTCCGAGACCCATGGGCTCGTCATGCGCAACCACAAGAGCCAATAGAAGCAGCGCACCTGCATTATTGCGATAACATCTTTTACTACATTGAGTTTGATCGAACTGTGTAGACCCTTAGGAGCTTTTCATATGGTTAAGTTAAGATATTCACTTGCACACATCTACCACAGCATTCATCAATCATTAAAATTGCTAAAAATATATTATCACTCACTGTCCCAAGTATTGTTATTCTCTCTCTCTAAAAAGATTCAATGCAGAAGAGGCATGGGTTATGCAAAAATATACGAGGAAATAAAAAGGGGCAAGTGCCCGGAACCTCGGAAAAGAAAGAAAAAGAGTGAGACGAGAGGTAAAAATGGACAAGTGTCCGAAGTAGAATTAGGGGTACAAAGATGCCCACTTGAGCGGAAAAAATGGACAAGTGTCCGACAGTAGAATTAGGGGTATCTACTACCCACCTAAAAAAAAGAGAGAAAAAGATAGCCCATGTTCTCCCAAAGCAAAGATCAAAGAAGAGGAGAAATAGCAATGAGAACTAAATTTTATTATTATCACTTATGCATTTTCACCATCACTATCATTTACTCCATCACACATGCACATCTTGATTTAATTATATGCTGAGTTCCTTTGGATCCATGGCTCGATTAGACAACATATGTATGAGCTGTTTATCACTCCTATGAGCTCCACTTAAATATTTCATTAGCTATAGGTAAGTGATATCATGGTAAGGATCCACAAATACCACATATAGAGAGACTTGAGAGAATCATTGCTGGGAACTCTGAGTTTTATTTTGAAAACTTATGAAAAACTCTGGAACAAAGGTGAAGTATAGACAGGAGGGATAGTGCTTGACTTAACTATTTTGTCTTTTGATTACTTAAGATTTAAGTGCAGGTACTAAACTCCATAACACTTCACTCTAATCTGGAAGAATTTTTATGTAAAAGCATGTGTGCCTGTCAGGAAAGAAAACATCGAAGCAACTCCTGATCCGTCTGAGTTTAGCTGTTGCTCAGGGACGAGCAAAGGGTAAGCTTGGGGGAGTTTGTTGACGGTCCTTAAGTACTAAAATTAATAATCAAATAAACATGAAAAAGGATCAAAATGAAACAAACATCTAGAATTAGGGTTTTATCTGACAGAATTCCACGAGTTTTGGTGTTTATCTATTTCTGCAGGGGTTTATCAGAAAATATGGAGAGAAGGCCCACATGTCATGTTTACAACGAGATAATTACGTGCCGCGCAATTTTCCTCCATCTAGAAGGATCCAGAAGCCACGGGAATGAACGGGACGCGATTCGGGCTCGGGGGCAGGGCGCCCGCCCACCCCCCTTGGGCGCCCGCCCAGGGTTGGAGGCCAAACAGGACTCTGCTTCGGGACAACGCTCCACCGACCTAAAGGATCAATCTAAACCATACAATCTATGTCGGTTTGATCCAATGGCTCACGTTCACTTGAGGGGACTATAAAACCAGACCCCCTGGCCCCTGGAGGAAGAGAGGAGAAATCATTATTCAGAGGTAGCCATCAAAGTTAGGGTTTAGATCTCTCTCCCATAGAGAATTAGAATTAGCTACTCCCTAATCCTTCAAGTTTAGAGGTTGATTAGATAGCAATTAGAGAAGTAGAGCACTACGCTCTGGATTCGGATCTTCGGTAATAAAGATTGGTATTATTCATATCTTTCTCTAATTCTATTGTTTTAATTGCATTATGTCTCTAATTATTATGCTCTTAGTTTGCTCTAGTTCTATATTTGATATAGTTCTAATTGATAATGAGTTTATGTATAAGTTTGCAAAGCACTTAGCTCTTGACGCGAGGGAGTTAGGTGATAGATCACATGTGAGCGTGGTGCTTAGATGTTATTTATCTGCAAATGTATCCTATTGGCCGAGTCGTGTGGTAGTTCGCGATAGTGACAGCTTCGTTGATTCTTATATAGTCCACCCTCCGTTGATAGGACAGGCAGAACCGGTATTGTGGAGTAAGTCATGCGATGTTCTGATTTACTTTATCAATGTTCCTTATACATGAATGAAGAGTCTTTTATGCTATATATGATCTTGTAGATAACTAGAGTAGATTATGACTTAGTAGTTAGTAGATAACTTAGAATCCATTCTCTAGCTAATCCGACATCATCTACATATATGAGGAGTAGTCTATTTTCTAATCGCTGTGTTATCTACCCATGAACTTATACTTTATTATCATTATCTTTATGGTTTACCCCCTGCTAAAGTATGTGACTGTGTGACGAGTTTCTCGTTAGTAATCATGTTCTTGCAAGTTTATCTCTAGTCTATGCCTTGATAGATTTTGCCCCCTTTTATTTTAATTTCATTTCCTTAGATCCCTTGAGCAAAATTATAAATAACGATACATGGAATACTTATCCTGGTGAAATGCTACAATGAGGTGTTTTATCTGCTAGTGTGAACAGTATGCTCACAAGGTGTAACAACAAGTTGAAGAGTCAAGAGGGTGAGCAAGAACCAGCGAAGGCATATAAATAGAAGTCCCAAGCTTCAACTAGCCGTTGGCGGCTTACCCCACTGTCTGCGTCCACAACGGACGCGTCCTAGTTCACACCGGACGCGTCCCGTATGAGCCAGACCAGCGTCCGGTGCTCCTGACCGTTAGAAAAGTAGCCGTTGCCTCTGACACTGACAAGGCACCAGACTCTCGCTTTTGAAAATACCGGACGCGTCCGGTGTGCACCGGACCAAAACTCAGGAAGCGTCGCAAACGGTCACACCACCGGACTCACACACCGGACACGTCCGGTGTGCACCGGACGTAAACCCAGGGAGCTCTGCACGAAGAGTTTGCACCGGACGCTAACTCGGACGCGTCTGGTGTCACACCGGACGCGTCCGGTGTACACCTGACGCAAACTCAGAGAGTTTCACCGAGAAAGCGACCTCACCGGACGAAGCACAGTGGACTCTACGCGAAAACTTTTTCCGCGTCCGGTGCCTCAACTCGGACACGTCCGACCTCATACCGGACGCGTCCGGCTTGAAAGCACTACGCGAAACGATCTTAACTACTTCCCTGGCTTCCATGTGCCAACAGCAAAGTGTCTCTACACTTGTGCACGTGTGTTCGCATATTTCAAAACATTTTTCAAGGGTTACTTAGTTAGCTCACTAGGTCCTAATGCACATATGCAAGGAATTCGATCACCTGGTGGCACTTAGACAACCGTTTTTCACAACGAGATTACCCCTCTTAATAGTACGGCTATCTATCCTAAGTGTGATCAGATCCTCTATGGTGTCTTGATCATTAAAACCAAAACCCTAAGCAATACCTTTGCCTTTATCTCCAAAGAGTTTTGTTTTTCTCTTTCTTCTTTTCAAAGTTGAGCACTTGATCACCTTGTGGTCATCACCATCATCACCATGATCATCATTTGCTCCATCACTTGGCATGTACCAACCTCATTAAATCTACACACTTAGTATAGAGGTTAGTACTAGAGTTTTATCACTTATCCAAAATCAAACTAGGGCTTTCAGATAGTTTTTTTAGCTCGATTGGTTAGCTTCGTGGGGTGCGAGGCTGTCGGTTGCAGGTTCGACTCCTGGTTAGTCGTGGTTTTTTTCATGGCGCTGGACGTTCACGTGTAGGGGCATTTACGTCCGGTATCCATATCCTACGGACATCACTCTTTGCGAAATTATGAGTGCTGACTAGGACGGCTATTAAATCAAGTATGGAGGGAGTATGTTGTAAGATTCAATATATTAGAGAATCTTGAAAAGTTTTTAGATTTTAAGGTCTTGTTTAGTTCACTCCAAAAAGTAAAAAAATTTCAAGATTTTCTGTCACATCGAATCTTATGGCACATGTATGGAGTATTAAATATAGACGAAAATAAAAACTAATTGTACAGTTTATCTGTAAATCGCGAGACAAATCTTTTAAGCCTAGTTACTCTATGATTAGACAATGTTTGTCAAATAAAAACGAAAGTGCTACACTGTCAGAATCCAAATTTTTTTCGAATCTAAACAAGGCCTAAGGTAAATAAGTCCGGCCATATTTTGGACTGCTTGACTGCAGTGAGTTTTTTAGGCCCTGTTTAGTTACTCACCCAAAAATTTTTCATCCATCCCATCGACTCTTTGGACACATACGTAAAACATTAAATGTAGATAAAAAATAAACTAATTACACAGTTTAGTTAAAAAAAGCGAGACGAATCTTTTAAGCCTAGTTACTCCATGATTAGCCTTAAGTGCTACATAACCCACATGTGCTAATGATAGATTAATTATGCTTAATGGATTTGTCTTGCAGTTTCCTGACGAGCTATATAATTTGTTTTTTTATTAGTTTCTAAAAACCCCTCGCGACATCCTTCTGACATATCCAATGTTTTATCTCTAATCTAAACATGGCCTTAGGCCTTGTTTAGTTCAAAAATGTTTACAAAATCGACACTGTAGCACTTTCGTTTGTATTTGATAAAAATTATCCAATCATGGACTAACTAGGCTCAAAAGATTTGTTTCGTCAATTTCAACCAAACTGTGTAATTAGTTTTTAATTTCATCTGTATTTAATACTCTATGCATGCGTCTAAAGATCCGATGTGAAGGGAAATCTAAAAAATTTTGTAAATTTTTTTGAACTAAACAAGGCCTTATTGGGAGAAAACTGCAGTGAGAAGTTGCACCCTGCGCTACTCTGGTCGTTTCGGCTTGCGAGCCTGCACCACTGGCCCAGCCCATGGCCAACCACTTGGAGCTCGCGTATCCCGAGAAGAAGAGCAGCGGTGCCGGTGCGTGCGAGACGAGACGACGACATGCGTGCTGCATTGCATGGCATTTCCTCCGTCCGGCGTGCGCGTGCGCCGATGCAAAATTCAAAAATCTCCGACTCGCCGGTCCGTCCTCCTCTGCATGCCCCTGCACTGCACCCGGCCCGCAGTGATTTGTCGGCTCACTCTCACTGACTACGGCCTGCGGCCTGTCTGTGAGGCGGCCAGGTGACGTTTCGTGGGGCCAGCTTGACAGTGACTGCAACATGTATTGTTGGTACCCTGTTCACTGTTCACGGCTTACAAAAATTGACAATCCCACTGGGCTTGTTTACTTGCTGAAATATTTTGCAAAATATTTAAGATTTCCCATCACATTACATCTTATACTAATTGTATAGAGTATTAAATATAGATAAAAAATAATTAATTATATAGTTTGTATGTACTTTGCGAGACGAATCTTTTAAGCCTAGTTAATCTATGATTGAATAATAATTATTAAATATAAATAAAAATGCTATAATAGTAGTTTGCAAAAAATTTCAGGAAATAAACAAGACCTAGGATCAGTAATTTGCTATTCACGGGTGGATCCCACTAGACACCAGGTTAAAGTCTTGTTCGTTTGATTGATAAATCATTACAAGAAATACTATTAACTAATTTTTTTGAGGGAAATACTATTAACTAATTTTTATTGTGAAAGAAAAATACTACTATGAATACTTGGTAGATTCTGTTGATAAGCCTGAACCTAGTAATAATTCCAACAAAAACTATATAAATTATACTATCATTCCTGCTCGGAATGGTTCCAGGGCAAGGTTCGGTACCAACCGAACGGTGTCTAAGTGTTCCTTGCAGCATACGCGCGCTATCTGTATTGTACACATTTGTGTTAGAGTAGATATATTAATGGGCTTATAGCTAAGCTAATGTTGATATAGAGGAAAAAAGACAGGAAAGATGATAGCTTGATTCTCATACAAACACCACATTAGACATAGATGCATAAATAATGGTGGCTCAAATAGTAAGTGTTGTGATCGTAAGAAGGAATAGAAAAGAAAATGTATCTTAAAGACAATATGAGAAAACTTATGATATAATTTGGCTCTAATTATTTGGTTTATACTCAAATGTCAAATACTTGACTACTTGTGCTTAAGAGATCCATCATCCGTCCCGTGCTCTAGTACAAACGGTAAAAAATTTTTTGCCTTCTTGGCATCCCTCGGCCGTTTGGGCCTGACTTATTTATGTACGAGTAAAATATATTGGCGGCCCTTTAATTTGTCAGCCTGTGCTAGTTTGGTCAATGAACTTGTAAATCCGAAAAAGTGACCCCTAAACTTGTCTGTCTATGCCACTTTGGTCCATGAACTTGCAAACGCAAAACAGTGGCCCCTGAACTTGTCGGCCTATGTCACTTTGGTCCATAAACGTGTAAAGGCTCTTTCAACACGTCAACAAATATTTATTTATTTCACAACTAATTATTAATGAAATGCTAAATTCATGAAATGTTTTGTGTAGCCTCTTCATGTGTACTCTGCCTAGGAAAAATATGAAACCTAGAAAACGAATAATTTTTGCTAGTTTTAAAATTATCTCTTTTAATTAATAAATGCAACGAATTGATATATTTTTTGATATATTTGATGCTACGAATAAAAGTATATCAATTTCGTAAACTAAAAAAGAAATGCTGACATCATCGCTGACGTTAGCACCATAAACGGTGCCATGCAGCCGGTGTTATTTTCATATTTACATGTTCATGGACCAAAGTGGTACACGTCGACAAGTTCAGGGGGTACTTTTTCGCGTTTGCAAGTTCATGGACCAAAGTGGCACATGCTGACAAGTTTAGAGGCCTTTTTTTCGCGTTTGCAAGTTCATGGACCAAAGTGGCACAGGGCGACAAGTTAAAGGGCCGCCAATGTATTTTACTCTTTATGTACCGTTTGGTTACGATTCTAACAATTTGAATAAAAAAAAAACCTTAGAATCTAAAATCCCATCCAAACAAGATAGGATTCTAATAGATTTTGACATATACATGTACACAATCTAATAAAATACAACATATTTTTTATACGGATCCAAAGTGGGCCTTATATATCTATATATTAAGGCCTTGTTTACTTCCATTTTTTTACAAAATAGACACTATAGCACTTTCGTTTGTATTTGACAAATATTATCTAATCATATTAATCAACTCAAAAGATTCGTCTCGTAATTTATAAGTAAACTGTGCAATTAGTTATTTTTTATTTATATTTAATGCTCCATATATGTACCACAAGATTTGATATCACGAAGAATCTGAAAAATTTTACAATTTTTTTAGAACTAAACAAGACCTTGTAACTAATCTAAAGTGTGACAGCTGTGACGGAGGAAATATAAGTTTATAATAATAATAGTGGTAAGCGTATAGTATATCGCAATTGACTTGCAATTACTTCTTGTTTGTTCTCCGAAATGACTACTTTTCCAACTTAGAATAATACTGCCATCATGCCATGTTACAAACACAAAACATACCTAGAGTATTTCCTCAATATTACTAACGCATGATGTACAAAAAATCATACCAAACCTCGATTTATACATGGGTAAACACATTATTAGTTTTGCTAGTTCTCCCCCCCCCCACCCACCCAAAATATTTCACATACTTTGGGTGCAATTGATCCACAAAATCGGAAAAAGCTCACTGCATATATGAAATAAAAGAAGCTTGGCTTGTGCAGAAATTGTAGTTACATTACTCATCGATACTAATCATATCTCCAACTTGAATAACAAAGACATCTATATCTATATATCTTTTTCTACATAGCAATCTATCTCGTCATGTGAAGTGTACACATCAAGATCACTAGCACATACAACTATCTGGTTATACAATGTGTCCACATCAAGATCACTAGCACATACCATTATGTCTTCATTCAAGTAATTTACATTAGCAAACTACATTATTTACTAACATACATTCTATATCAGAGTGACAAAAATCATCCACTAACATATATTACGATATTTATCCGTTCATTATAAATAAATATTAGGCCTTGTTCAGTTTCAAAAAATTTTACAAAACTTTTTAGATTACCCGTCACATCGAATCTTTAGACGTATGCATGGAGCACTAAATATAAACGAAAATAAAAACTAATTACATAGTTCACCTGTAATTTGCGAGACGAATTTTTTGAATCTAGTTAGTTCATGATTGGACAATATTTATCAAATATAAATAAAAGTGCTACAGTGTATATTTTGCAAAAAAAAATTGAAACTAAACAAGGCCTAAGTAGTATAATTTTACTATCGATTCCCACAACACGCAGAACATTCTTCTAGTTCTACGTATCAATCCTCCCATAAGTCACACCAATCATCCATAAAAAGAAGTCTCCAAACTCTCTTTATAGAGGAGAGGATACCATTGATCAACCAGGTTACATGAAAAACTCGTTTGTAGCATAAAAGGAACCTAATTATCACAAAACTGTTACCGCTTAAAAAAATACTTCACCCAAATAATAATGGTCAAATCCATTAATGTAGAAATGATGATGCATTACATACTACTCAAAACCACCATTTTTTTTTAGAAAATGAAGATTATCTGCTTGATCCTCTATATCAATAGTCACAATCCTAATAAAAAGCTCCAAAACCTTCCAAAGCTCCTAAAAATATTTCATAAAGATTACAGAGCTAGATGTACCAAACTTTAGCAGTAGAACATTAGAAACAATCTTTAGCCAAATAATTGCAAAATTTATTTTAATCCTAAAATGATGTTCCATTACTCACTCATCATGTTTCTCCTAATCTATTTTTTATATTCATTTTATTATAAAAATGCCCGAGACATTCTCTTCTATCTTCATCCACTGCAAAGCCCCCAAAACCCTCTCTAAAGCACTGCACAAGGGCCCTACCTACTTTGCCCCCGCCCAGCCGCCATTATCACTACCACTTCACCACCTCACTCTCAATCTCACTCCCCTCCACTCGCAGCTCCCTCCTCCAATGGAGCTTGCTCTCCCCTTCCTCCTCCTTGCACTCCTTGCAAGCCCCTCGCTTGCCCATGCCAATGGCAACGGCAGCAACACGACGACGTACATCGTGTTCATGGACCCGGCGCGCATGCCGGCCGTGCACCGGACACCGGCGCACTGGCACGCGGCGCATCTCGAGTCGCTGTCCATCGACCCGTCCCGCCACTTGCTGTACTCCTACTCCGCCGCCGCGCACGGATTCGCGGCGGCGCTGCTACCGGGCCATTTGCCCCTGCTCCGCGGCAGCCCCGAGGTGCTCCAGGTCGTGCCGGACGAGGTGTTCCAGCTCCACACCACGCGCTCCCCGGAGTTCTTGGGCCTTCTCACGCCGGCCTACCAGCCCGCCATCGGCAATCTGGAGGCGGCCACGCACGACGTGGTCATAGGGGTTCTTGACACCGGCGTATGGCCGGAGTCGCCGAGCTTCGCGGGCGGCAACCTGCCGCCGCCGCCCGCGCGGTGGAAGGGGGTGTGCGAGGCTGGCGTGGATTTCCCGCCGAGCTTGTGCGGGAGGAAGCTGGTGGGCGCGCGCAGCTTCTCGCGCGGCCTCCATGCGGCAAACGGCGGCGCAATAGGCGTGGGGAAGAGGACGTTCAGGTCGGCCCGGGACAGGGACGGGCACGGCACGCACACGGCGACCACGGCGGCCGGCGCGGTGGTGGCCAACGCAAGCCTGCTCGGGTACGCCACGGGGACGGCGCGCGGGATGGCGCCCGGGGCGCGCGTGGCCGCGTACAAGGTGTGCTGGCCGGAGGGGTGCCTCGGCTCCGACATCCTAGCCGGCATTGACGCCGCTGTCGCTGATGGGGTGGGCGTGCTGTCGCTGTCCCTCGGCGGCGGCTCAGCGCCGTACTTCCGGGATACCGTAGCGGTGGGCGCCTTTGGTGCCGCGGCGGCCGGCGTGTTCGTCTCTTGCTCCGCCGGGAACTCCGGCCCATCCGGCGCCACCGTCTCGAACTCGGCTCCGTGGGTCGCCACCGTCGGCGCCGGGACACTCGACCGCGATTTCCCGGCATACGTCACGCTCCCCACAGGCGTGCGCCTGCCCGGCGTGTCCCTCTACGCGGGGCCTTCTCCCTCCCCACGCCCCGCCATGCTCCCGCTCCTATACGGCGGCGGGCGTGACAACGCCAGCAAGCTCTGCCTCTCTGGGACGCTGGACCCGGCCGCAGTGCGCGGCAAAATAGTTCTCTGCGACCGCGGCGTGAACGCGCGCGTGGAGAAGGGCGCCGTCGTCAAGGCGGCCGGCGGCGCCGGCATGATATTGGCCAACACGGCGGCCAGCGGAGAGGAGCTCGTGGCGGACAGCCACCTGCTCCCCGCGGTGGCGGTGGGGCGGATGGTGGGTGACAAGATACGGGAGTACGCGGCGCGCGGGCGCGGCGGCGGCAGGCCCATGGCAATGCTGAGCTTCGGCGGCACGGTTCTTGGCGTCCGGCCGTCTCCAGTCGTGGCGGCGTTCAGCTCCCGCGGCCCCAACACCGTGGTGCCGGAGATCTTGAAGCCGGACATGATCGGCCCGGGGGTAAACATCCTGGCCGCTTGGACCGGCGTCGCTGGACCGACCGGACTCGCCAAAGACGGCCGCCGGACTCACTTCAACATCATCTCAGGTGAGTGCCCCACTGTCCCTACCAAGCTCTTTCCTGCATTGTTCTTGTTCAGATTCAGAATTTTCACTATCCCTAGGAAGCTATTGCGTCGTTCAGATTCAAATTTTTCACATCTTGTCTTGTTGTTGTCGTCTTTATCAAGCTCTTGCACCGCTCGTGCTCAGTGCTCAGATTCAAAATTTCACATAGTATTGTCACGTTGCTAGCCTGTTCGGAGTTACTACTGCTCCTACTCTTACGCATAGACAATTCAGCTAGTAAAAGAGATAATACTGGCAAACAGGGCCTTTTATCAGATACAGTCACGCTCATGCTGTTGCAGAAAGGCCGTTTCATCTTAACTTTCATTCGTGTCGTAAGAAATCGCATTTGCTTTCACCATCTTTTGTCAGGGTCGCACATGTGATGCTCTGCTAGATATGAACCGCTTAAAAGGCAACAGCAGCAAGGACAAGTTACCTTTTACTTTTGCTCTTTTTCTTGACAATTCAAAAGGCATGAGGCAAGGGGACACTAGTGTTTTGAGTACTCTCCAACTCTATAAACCAGATCTTGCATAACTTTTTCTGAAACGAAGGATCTTGCAAAACTGTGGTGGTATTTTCAGTACTAGCTTAGCAAAGGTGTCATCACTGCTGAAATATAATCAAATAATTCTGAGAGATCTCAGTTCTCATTGATTAGTATTTGTTTAATTAGTGTAGGAGTCTCTGATTCTCTCCTATACTTAAGTAGATTGATTTCTAAGAATACATACGGTATATGTGGATGTTGGGTTATTGATTTGTTATCAGCAGATTAGTGTTTCCAGAGTGGAATTTCTGCTTCCTGTCGTCAAGGCGGTTGAACTAATAGCTGCTGTTTTTTTCACCATGCTGTGGATCTTTCCTATGAGAAAAGAGACAGATTCCTCATTTTTTTAGAATAGTTGATATATTACACAGTAGAATGCAAGGAAAACTGACTTGTCGAGACTCTATCCAGGCACAGCTCTTGTATGCTGAACTGTCAGTTTCTTATTCTATTTATTTTATTGTTCATGCTTATATAGTGAGTTTCTTTCATGGTTGACATTCCTCAGTCCTGAATACATCAGTTTTATCAGTCAAGTATATTACCAATTGATTACTTGTTTTGATTCCTGCAGGCACATCGATGTCGTGCCCTCACATTAGTGGAGTGGCTGCGCTCATGAAGGCCGCTCACCCTGACTGGAGCCCTGCTGCCATCAAGTCTGCGCTAATGACCACTGCATACACCGTTGACAACACAAACTCCTCTCTCCGGGACGCCGCGGACGGTTCGCTTGCAAACGCGTTTGCTTACGGCGCCGGCCATGTCGACCCACAGAAGGCGCTTTCTCCGGGCCTCGTGTACGACATCTCTACAAACGACTATGCTGCCTTCCTCTGCTCCCTGAACTACAGCGCCCCGCACATCCAAGTGATCACCAAGACGTCCAACGTCTCCTGCCCGAAGAAATTCCGCCCCGGTGATCTCAACTACCCATCCTTCTCGGTGGTGTTCAATCAGAAATCAAAGCCGGTGCAGAGGTTCAGAAGGGAGCTAACCAATGTTGGCCCCGCGACTTCGGTTTACAACGTGAAGGTGATCAGCCCTGAATCCGTTGCTGTCACGGTGACACCGGCGAAACTGACCTTCAAGAAGGCGGGGCAGAAGCTCAGGTACCATGTCACCTTTGCGTCCAAGGCTGGTCAGAGCCACGCGAAACCGGATTTCGGGTGGATATCCTGGGTGAACGATGAACACGTCGTTCGCAGCCCGGTCGCGTATACATGGAAGATGTGAGGTGAATAATAATTAAGCTGAGTCTTCCTGGTGTCTAAGTCGTCTAATCATGCTGCTTAGCTTAGCAGATGAAGGATAGGATAGGTTGATGTTAGTTTGCTGATCGCTTCACAAAGAGAATCGGCGTGAAGCTCTCGACTGCAAACCTGTATTTGTTTCTTCCTTCCCTGGGTACCGGGTGTGGGTCGGTCGGTAACTCGCCGGACCTCAACTTGGCCTCCTCTAGTTTTCAGAAGTCCGGCATGAAACTAAACTTGTGGAATTAACATGTGAGGTTTCCTTTGTTTTTTTTCCTTCTAGCGTTATTATATGTTTTCATCAGACATGACATGAAGTAACCCTGGATCTGAATGAATCCGCCGTTTGGTGTTGCCATATTATATGCCGGTGTGCCTGGTAAACCCTGTATTGAGAATACAGTGTTTATCTGCTACTACCCTGTCAAGTTGTATTGACGTGGTTTTATCTCTTTGAACGTATTCTGCGGAGTTTATGTTTTAAACTTTTTTTTTTAAAAAAAAAATTGAGATTCAAACGAGTGCATCGCTGAACATGTTAACAGATATTTCTGCTATATGAGCTGCTGCTTGCCTGTTTCATGGTACGAGTACAATGGTGCTAGTGCTATGTGAAGATTCTTGCCTGAAATCGTCCTACCGTAGTGAAGACACACACACACAACACAGATCCCATCCTTTGTGGGACACGACGGAAAAAGAAGAGAAAAAGGCTGCGTGCGTTGTCTGGCCACGCCGCCTTTCGCTTTGGCGCCGGCAAAGCACGCGTGCTCCCTACCAGTACCACCATCCTCCTTGCACGATCAAGATCAACAACGGTAGTCTTGAGATTTGAATGAGCCGTGCGTGTGTATGTGTGTTAGGCTAGGGAAATGGAATTACCACACCAACGGCCGGAAAGCATACATACAATACAAGATGACCAGCACAGGTCAGGTCATCTGTTCGCCGGCGGCGCCGTGTATACAAATGGCTCCACAGCGGCATCGTCTAGAGCGAGCAGCGACTCCAGGGCCTCTACGACGGCGGACATCTGAGGCCGTGATTTGGGGCTTACACTGAGGCACTGGTGCGCTACCCCGGCGGCCTTGTGGGCAGCTCGAGTGGGCGTCGGGTGCAGCAGCCTCCGGTCCATGACGCGCTCCAGCCGGCGAGCGTCGCGCAGGCATGGGCGCGCCCACTCCACCAGGCTCTGCTCTCGCGGCGGCCGGTTCTTGTCCACCGCCTTGCGCCCCGTCAGCAGCTCCAGCAGCACCACGCCGAAGCTGTACACGTCGCTCTTCGTCGTCAGATGCCCCGTCATGATGTACTCTGGTGCGGCGTAGCCCTGCGTGCCCATCACTCGGGTCGACACGTGGGTCTCGTCTTCTCCAGGCCCGTCCTTTGCCAGCCCGAAATCAGACAGCTTCGCCGTGTAGTCCTGATGATGCATATATGATCCAAACACAACACAACACAACACAAGCGATCATCAGTGAATTATAAAGGGAAGGAAAAGGAAAATCACATCAACTTGATCTTGTGGCCAGGCCATGCATCTCATGACAGACATACTGAGTCCAGAAGGATGTTGGAGGTCTTGAAGTCGCGGTAGATCACGGGCTTGGTAGCTTCGTGGAGGAAGGCCAAACCTTTGGCAGCTCCAATGGCGATCTTCAGACGCGTCAGCCACGGCAGGGAAGCAGTGTACTCTGTCATTTCATTTCCATGAAGAGAGAGCATTCATTCATGCACCAGCAGATCGTTATTCGAATTCGTAGAGTTTCTATTGCTAAGAAAAACTTGAATTCAAATTTATAGACGATCAATTTGCCCTACTTTTGAAGAGATGCTTCTCCAAGCTGCCCCTGGCCATGAACTCGTACACAAGAAGCCTGTGCTCGTCCTGGTAGCAGTAGCCGATGAGTTTGACAAGATGTGGATGCCTCAGCTGCCCAAGGAAAATAACTTCAGCCTGTCCAGTCCAGTCCAGTCCAGCAAAAACAAGTAAATCATCACAGCTAGTAGTTGCAAGTCAACACAAACACCATTTTCTTAGTATTTTAAGGAATATTTTGACCACCAACACTTGGAAAGAAGAATTGTTTGACCAAATCAGCAGTGTTAGTTTGGTGGTTGACAAGTTGACGCGCTACATACATCTCCAGGGCACGAAACAAAGAATTCTCAAAGGAAACTGTGTGTCTGAAGAGGGGAGAAGACATCGCGACTTCCAAAAGTGATCACAGCTAAGCTATAGATGGCGACACTACTATTTTCTTCGGATGGGAACAATACTATTTTCTTTGGACTTTTGAGCAGGGCTCAATTCATTCTTACATGAAGTACTAAAATGGAAGTAGAAATTAACTTCATTCCACGTATGATTGTTTTTTAACGGCACTCGCTGGAAATAGTAGGGATTATTTTTTAACGGCACTCCCTGGAAATAGTAGGGAAAAAACTATCTGAAGCTGTATAAGATTTTAATTCTATTTAGTTAATCTAAGTTAATAATCCATCCATTCCAAATCAGAAGATGCTTTTGAGTTTTCTAGATACATAGATTTTTGCTATGCACTTAAGTATATATTATGTCTAGTTACATAATAAAAATAATAAAAACAATGTACAGAGAAAAGCCAAAACGTCTTATAATTTAGAATATAGTGAGTACTACTAATTATCAGTGACTAGAGCCAACAACAGTTTAATAATCTTTCAGTTTAATTCTACTATTTTTAGTTTAGTTTCGTTGCAAAGTCAACAAGTGCTTAAATACTAATATTATACTTTCTAAGTTTCTAATATAATAAATACATGACAGGATAATTGACTTTTTTTAATTAGCTAGTTTATCTTAAGTATCTTATATCTAAAGACAGATTAAAGGAAGGGGAGCACCGAGAACATGGTCAACACAACAGTTGAACTTCAACATTACTGCTTAGCACTGTACTCTCCAGTCTCCCATCCCCCAAAAATCTAATTTCTATTTTTAAATAGGTCAATCAATTTCAAATTTGATCAAATGTGTTAGAAAATACTAATATCTATGATGCATAAGTGTATCAATAGATTAATCATAAGAATAAAAAAATAATAAACTTATTTGCAGTGTAAATGGTAGTACTTCTCTATAATAAACCTAATAAAATGATAAATAGGTCCAATCTTGCCAGCTGATTAGTTCAAATATACTATTACCTCAATTAAAAACACAAAAGCCAATCGTTATACTACTCCAGACTGAATGAAGTGCTGAACTGCCACTGCCCAAACCAAAATCATTCAGAAGTGAAAGAGATTATTAATTAACGACTCTATTTAATTTGCGAAGTGTTAGCTTTTACTTTCAACGAGGGATCGGAATTCTGCAACGAATTGAAGATGAATTCAGAAGAATGGATGGATGGATTCAGAATGAAACTTGCTTATTACCAGCCACTCCTTGTGGCCCTGGGAGCCCTCGAGGTCGAGCAGCTTGACGGCGACGGCCTGCGGCTGCCGCAAGCCGGGCCTGACCCGGTCGTCGACGCGGCCCTTGTACACGGGGCCGAACCCGCCCTCGCCGACGAAGTTGCTCATCGAGAAGTCCCGCGTTGCCACCCGGAGCTCCTCCACCGTGAAAGCGAGCACGTCAGACCCCGCCAGCGACAGCGATAGGTCCTCTGGCGAAGGCAGCGGCGCTGGTGCGGGTGCCGGAGGCCTGGAACTGGAGGAGGCCACCTTGGCCGCGTTGCCGTTGCCGGAGCCGGAGCCGGAGCCAGAGCGGTCGGCATGGGAAGAGCTGAAGCAGCCGAAACCCAACAGCGCAGACCACGACGTCGACGACGACTTGGGCTTCCCCATGGACATTTGTGTGTTTGAGAGCTGCCAGCCGTGTCTGCCTGTCTGGGGTGGCCTCGTTTATTCGGAGTAGTAGTTGCTGTCATCATCATCAGTTAATTTATTATCAATGGTTTAGTTTGGTTTGGTCGGGTTTGGTCAGTTGCGTACTTCGAGCTAGATAGAGGTTTTGTTTCGGATCCAGGCTAATTCGCTAGATTCGAGGAATTTAAGTTATTATTATAACCTGTGCTTTCACGCGGTTTAAAATTTTACTAGACATACAGCTTGTTCGCTTGAGACAAATCTGTCAGTTATTCATTACAACCAACAATAATTTCTGTCATGGCTTATCAGCCAAACAAAAATATTAGTTATTGTTTAATACCTCCGACTGATAAAATATATTTATATCAAATTGTATGTTTTTTGATGGGACAAGGTTCCTGATCTTCCGTCAAGTGAATATAACTATCGTTTTTGTTAGAGCATTGATCTGACTTCAGATCAGAAAACCCGAACAATACAACCTTAGCACTAGGACTACTCTAGTTACCAACCGTGTCATAATCTGGTCAACCTCACCAAGAAAACTAATCTCTACCTATGAAACAAAGAACACAAGCAAGAATTTGAAAAGAAGCAACTCAATCGAAATGACAATTACTGATGTATTATCAATCACTCGAAGTTAGAATTTCACAACCAATGATGGCGATAATTCAAAGACAGATTGATCTAAAGCAAAATTAAAACCCTAATGTGGAGAACGACTACTGATGATAAGGTCTAAGCTAGCCAAGGACCCCTATTCGCGTCCCTAAGAAGTCCCAACATGTTACAAGGTCCAACAACCCAAAATACGGCTGACCTATGTGAACAGAACAAACTAATGTTTAGTACACAATAATAAAATTAACCAAAGAGATTAAGAAAATAATAGAAAGACATTTTTAATTATATAAGATACTTTAGAGATTAATATGGAGAAAGGTTAAAAAAAGTCAATGTACAAATATCATTACTAAACTTGCTAATTAGATAATTAAGTATCATATTTAAGGGGTGTATCATAGGAGGTATGAGAAGGTTGGGGGGTGCCGGGCCGCCTTAGACCCCTTCTCTCTCCCATTGCCCATGGGGACCATCAGACTCCAATTGGAACTGAAACTTTCACCCGCAAACCCATCCCTTGATTGCTACCATACACATCCAAGCCTGCATGGCCGACGATGTTGTGGTAGTTGATTTATGATGTTGTGCCCATTCTTTCTCTATGTTGAATGAGACATTGGGATGTTACAACATTTGATTTTTGAACGTTTGAAAGTCCTAGTTTGGTTTTGGATAATTGATGAAATCCTAGGTACTAACCTTTGGCTCTAAGTGAATATGAGATAGCTTAGTACACACCAAACAATGCAGCAAGTGAATGAAGATCATGATGATGGTGATGGCCATGGTGATGATCAAGTGCTCAAAGCTTGGAAAAGAAGAAAAAGAAAAACAAAATGGATCAAAGCAAAGGTATATTTGATAGGAGCATTTTGTTTTACCACTCAAGACATTGAGTGGGTGTGAGTGGGTTTAGGATAGATAGTCGTACTATTAAGAGGGGGTGAAACTTGTCGTGAAATGCGGTTATCAATGTGCCACTAGATGTTCTAATTCATTGCACATTTAGATTCTAGTGAGTGCTAACACCCTTGAAAATGCTTTGTGAAAATGCTAACTCACGTGCACAAAGGTGAGACACTTTGTGGTTAGCACTTGGAGCAAGGGTGGAGAAGTTGGAGAAGAGAGGCGCTGTTTTTAGTGACCAGACTCTGGCCTCGGCAGGACCGGAACCTGTTAGGCATCCTCTGGTTAGTTAGTGCAGAGAAGGAGGACCTCAGGTCACGATCAGACCCTAGTGGAGGCACGCGACCAAACTTCATGGGAACACTATTCTCGGGTATGGCCGAAGGGGTCGTGCCCTTCGCTGGTGGTTAGTGATCCACCGTACCAACCTTCTCACCCACCAGATGCCTTCGCTCGCCTCCAAGGCAGTAGGTGTTGGTATAAATTAACTGCACCCTAATAATGATTATAATCAGATTATCCGCAAGCGCACAGATATATACGGATCAGCACTTCACCAAGATTAACCCAGTTTTAATATCGAACCCAAAGGAACAGTATGTGATTTATGACTTAGCCTATAATTTCTTAATCTAAGGGGGCACAAACAATCTTGAAACTATTGATGATGAGGAAATACTAATGTACTCTGGTTCCAATAACCGGTAAACTTTGTATAGTATCATCTTATCGGGCAAGTAACCCAAATAGGAGAAGAATCAGAGTAATCCCCTACCAGGCACCTATAAGCCTATCAATCCTACCAACGAGAAGTGGACTATAGAGGAATCAACGCAGCTATAAAGTCACCTACGCAAACTACCATTGTCCGGCTGATCAAGGGACATTCACAAGCAATCATAGCCCAGACACCAGGTCTACGCTACGAATCACTACTCCGACCTAAGAGCTACCCAAATCGTAGTACTCAATATAATATAAGTTGCAAACTGAAGAACGAATACAAACAAGTTGCTTACTTGAATCAGAAGGGTAAATACAAAAGTACCTCAGAACGTGGTTCCGGGTGAGGGAGCCGAATCCCAAAGAATACAACTCCTGAGGAAGCTCTGACAGGCCAGGACTCCTCCGAATCTCTACTCCTCTACTCTATCTCTCTCTAATCTCTATCTTGATTGCTAGCCTAGATCTAGTGGATCTCTATCCAATGCTCTGGCTCTTCATCTCTTGATCTGGCCTCCCCCAGCAGGGGTCTTGCCTTCTATTTATAGCCCGGTGGGGTGAACGCATGCCGTTGGATCAAACCGACTTAACAAGTGGTCGAGATGGCTCCTTAGAGGTGATGGAGGAAGCTTCTAGAAGGGGGAGCTAACCCTAACCCTAGGGGGCTAGGCGGCGCCAGGGTGGGGTCGGCCGGCCCCATCTGGTGGTGTCTGCGAGTCCCCTTGCTCCGAGAGTCTTCTGGAGTCTTCCTGATCCCTCTGGTGTCCTCCTTCCATCGCGGATAAGTTTCGTGGTTAATTGACACTTAAATCCCTCTTTTCAGCACTTTCTGAAATAATCCCTAGACAACACAGAATATACACAACTTGTGGAAATTGTTAGTGATAACCCTATTTTAGTGGACATTCATTTCTGGTGGAGGAATAAATGCTAATAAATTTTATAAGTTAACAAGTGTCAACAGTAGGCATGGCCTTCTCGGCTTTCATACTCAATAAATTTGGGAAGGAGATTACCTCCAATTATTCTTCTCCAGATGGCTTCTCTCTTCTGGTTGCTTTTGGCAGATGCCGCTTTTGTTTGGATGACTCTTTTGCTGCAAGTTCTCTGAGCACCATTCTAGGCTGCCCAACTGAAGCTCTCAATGTCAGTCTTTTGAAGGATAGAATCTTCTTCTTCTCTGTCTCTTGTAAGGAAGTTGGTTTTGAGATCTACAGCTTACCAAGCTTCGCTTGTGATGAGTTTGTGCTCTTTTTTCATCTATTCAATGAAGCGGGTCTTGTTGTTGCTCATAGTTCTGCCTTTGGGCGGTCAAAACCTTTCTCTTTGGATTGAAGTTGGGGAAAAACCTTTCCCACTTGGCTCCAACTTGACCTCTCGCTTACCTGATTCTGTAGCTCGTCATTCTTACTCTAAAGTTTGCTCCTTTGGCAGCAAGCACGACATTTTGAATAGGAAGACAATTTTTGATAGGCTAGTTTTTCCAAGGTGTTCTATTTTTGATCGTTTAGTCTAGAATGATACAAGGTCTAAAGGAAATCTTGATCATGCTCCATATGCAAATCGTGCCTTAGTTCGTTAGGTCAGGAATGCCTCAATTCGTCAGTTTTGGAAACCTGTATCTCAGCCTCCTCCTATGGAGCTCCAAATTTGAATCTAGGGCAGCAAAATTTGGGACCCGAGAGATAGCCTTGTTTTGATTTGGCTAATGGAAATGCCTTATTTACTGTGCGGTGCCGACACTGTCTTTCTCCATCACATACGAGGCAAGCGTGCACAGCTCTGATTAAATGCACTGTCTGCTTTGGCTTAGGTCATGTGGCAGCCTCCTGCCACCAGTAGTTGGTGAGACTACAAGACGCTTCAGCTCGGCGTAATCTCGATAACTTCGCCAATAGGCAGCCCAAAGATTTTGATGCATCAAGTTGGTTTAAAAGGCAGGCCTCATTCACTCCAGGCCCATCAATGCCACCCTGGTTCACTGACCCTGGAGAAATACGAGGCGTCGCTCCAGCTTCCTACTCTATTCTAGCCATCGTCGTCCCTTATAGTGAACGGCACTGTGCACTCCTCAGCACAAGAAAACCCTAGTTCTAGTGTCAATTCTTCCACAGAGCTCCATCTTAGTGATCCCATCCAACAAGCACAAATGGCTTACTAGAGATCCAACCCAGAGGTGTTCGTCCCACATGGAATGGCTACGGTTGAAGTCCGTGGACGAACGGTGATGTCCTGTTCTGTAGTTCTGCGACCCAGGCGAAAACATCAAGACCTCATGATTGCATCCATTAAGCCGCTACTAGATCATCAGGTAACCTTCAATGCAATCAGGGGGGTGATAGCTGATTTCCTAAATTTGGAAGCAAGAGTAGCCTTCACAGAGATTCAGCCAACGTACCTAGGGCAAGCTTTTGTTAGGTTCAAGAATACTTTTGATAGGGACCAATTAATCCAGAGAGGGCCAATTCAGTTTGGGGATGTCACTATCTCCTTTGTGGAGCATAATAGGGGCTGGAACTAGCGTACAATTAATTTCAATAGGGAACGCTGGCTTTTGCTTCTAGGATTCCCCTTGATTAATGTGAGGATGAGTTTGTTACTAATACAATTAGCCCTTTTTGGTCATGTTATGTATTGGGTGGACAATACTGCTCATATGACTAAACTTTTGGTGAGAGCCAGAGTTATTGATTATGAATCATTACCTCAATTTATTGTGATGACCGAAGGAGAAGGGTTCCAAGGGGAATATCAGATTGTGTAGTGTGAAATATTCTAGGGAAATCTTCTTGGTGGGCTACCAACAGATGAGGATCGTGCGCCAGGACCTGATGACCTTCCCCAAAACGGCCCTTTTGATTTCTTTGGATTTAGGCAGCAAGGCCTTGGACCTCCAATCCCCTCCCTCACCAATTTGGACCCAATCCTCAAAATGTACACTTTGCTAGAGGATAGAACCAGCCCATGGAGGCAGCTGCAACTTGGGAAACTTGGCCTAAGCATAACCCTGTGGTTCAAAATATAATGCAGAATTTTGATCTGAATGAAGCTCCTCAGTTGGGTCTCAACCTAAATGTGGTACCAGATCAACAAGAAATGATTGTGGATCCACTTTTTCCCCAGCACAAGAAGTGGTGGTTGAGCCACATGTCTTGATACAGGTCAATGAAGCTGAGGAAGAGGAAGAAAGTGAAGATGAGGTTATGATGGCTGATAATGCCATAGAAGAGCAAATGCAGAATGTCTAACAAGAGGCCTAGGTTGACATCCCAGTTCTAAATGAACCTATCAATGTTTTTCCTTTGGAAATTCAGGAAGATGATTTGATGAATGATGAGGAAGCTTAGATTCATGCTACTCTAGAATATGGCCTCATCAAATCTCTTTGTTGGAAGAGTTCAGCTTATAGAAAGGCCAGTTCATGGTTTGTTTGAGCAGCATAAGCCTGACAAGTTTTTAGGTTTTTTCACTAATCCATCTCGCCTATGGGGAAAATTCTTTGCCCCAACCACTAGTATAAGCCCAGTTGCCATGTACCCCCTGGCTAGGCTAGTTTTTTCATAGGTATCCTTTTGTCCCACAAGATGTTTGCTCAGGTCAAAGAAATGATGAAATCTAGGACCTTGACTGAAGCCATTGGTGATGGGCCCTCTGTGGGATTTATGCTTCCAATGTCTTGCCCAGTAAAAGAGCCACCAGCTTGCAAGCTATCTGAAATATTGATAAATTCTAATGACCTAGAGGGTGCCAGTCAGAAAGAGGATAAAGTGCCTAACACTGTAATCAATTTGTCTGACACTTAGAATAGCTCTCCTGGCAAGAGAAAGACTAGGAGCAAAGCTACTATTATAGTAGACTCTCAGGTGAGAAGAAGTCCCAGAGTTAAGGGACACAATAAAGGGTACAAGAACCCCCAATGCCCTGATAAGAACTATCTAGGTTGTAATGCAACACCTCTAGTGCTCACTGTCAAAGCGCTCAGAAAGCTAGGTTCTTCTCTCTATGATATGGACCCTAAATCTATGAATGATGCAGTGCTTGCCAAGAAAAAAAAGACTGCCCCTATAGGATCTAGGTCTTCTATGGAGCCTCCTCAAGATGAAGATGATGACCCCACCAAGCACTAATGATGAAGGCCCTAGGAGGTGGTCAACTTTTGGCCCAGATGGAGGTTTGAGGGCAGTTAATGTTTGCTTTCCTCTAGAAGTTAAAAGTACTATGTGTTTTGGTTCTATGTGGAAAAACTCTGTACCTATGTTATGCATATTGGTATTTGCCCTCTTTTATTTTCATCTCATTTGTTATGGATTCTAGAAGCAATACCAAATCTTGGAGTGTTTTATGTTGGAACATCAGGGGGGCAAAAGCAAATGAGAATCACTCAAGAATAAAGTATCTGAAAGCCAATGTAGTTTGTCTACAACAAAAGGGAAAATTTTGATACCTCCTTTATTAAGCTCCTTGGGTCTAACAGAAATACCACTGCATGGAAGAAAATTTACATGGATAAATAAACAACATCTTCCCTTGCTTGAGAGGCTTGACTGGTTCTTCATCTCCAATGCTTGGGCCCTTAATTATCCCCATACTGTAGAAAAATCCCTTGTGATGGAAGTTTTAGACCATTGGCCTTGTGTGATTGAAATTAAAACCAATATTCCCAAAAGTAAAATCTTCAGGTTTGAAAACTTATAGATGGAGCTTGTTAGTTTCCTAACCTTGGTGGTAGCTTGTGTTGACACTTGCTAACACCACTTTAATACTAGGTTGTCATCCCCAGCATGGCACTAGAGTGTACTATGGTATTTATACGCACACAGATAAATCCGCAAGCGCACGGATACCGTTGTAGCTTTTACCTGGTTAAAGGTTTTATTGTATCCACAGGGAAACGGGAGAACTGATCTACGCTCTAACTTAACCTAGATAGATAGATAGGTGTAAATAGGAAAGATGGTAGAATTGAATAAGAATAATATTAAAGTTAAGATAACAATGGGTGATAATAGGGGAATAGAGAGTAGAGCAATCTAGTATATGGGCGATGGTAGGAGAATAGAGATGATAACTATGGTTTCTCTACTTCAAAGGGGTATGTCTATGTCTGGGATGAACCACGTGATAAGAATACACCACAAAGGATGCTTATCTATAGGCCAATAAACCCTACCAGTCCTGCTAACAGGAGGTGGACTACAGGGGACCAACGTAACTGTCACCTACGCGGCCTACCACATGATCCGGCTAGACAGGGGATATCCACAAGTAATCTATGTCTAAGCACCACGCTTACACCTATACTACAACTCTCACCTATAGCGTCCTATAGATTAAAGTACTCAAAAGAGTTCTGAACCAGAACATACATGGATAGTAATTGCATAATGAAATAGAAGTAGATTACCAGAGTCATCCCATGAGCAAGCTTGATTAGAGCTTGATCATGGCGAAGTACAACCGGAGGAAGAACCGACATGCCGGCCTCTCCTCCAATCCTCCCTCGCTCTCCATCTCGCTACTATCTAGATCTACTCTAGTTTAAAGATAAGAGGAGAGCTCTCATCTCCAAACCCTAGCTTTTGCTCTGTCTATGAATAATGAATAAGGATGAAGGGGTGTCTCCTCCAGGGGCCAGGGGGCCTGCTTATATACTCCCCTCAAGTGAATCTGGGCCGTCGGATCAAACCGACATTAATCGCACAGTTTTCCTTGATCCTTTAGGTCGGTGGATCATGATCCGTGAAATTGAATGTGATTGGTTCCGGTAGCTAGGCGGGCACCCAAGGGGGAAGGGCGGGCGCCCTGCCCCCGAGCCCGCTCGGCTTCTCGTTCGTTCCCGTGGCTTCTGGAGTCTTTAGATGATAGAAAATTGCGCGGCATGTTAATATCTCTATGTAAACCCGACATGTGGGCCTTTCCTCCATATTTCCTAATAACCGCTTGCAGAAATAGACAAACACCAAAACTCGTGGAATTCTGTCAGATAAAACCCTAAGTCTGGGTGTTGGTTGCATTTGGATCATTTTCTTTATTTATTTGATAATTAAATTTGGTACTTAAGGACCGTCAACAAACTCCCCCAAGCTTACCTCTTGCTCGTCCCTGAGCAAGGATGGACTCAAGAGTTTCTGCAATGGTTTCATGCCTTAAAGGTACACATGCGTTCAAACAAGATCTCATCTCTGGGTTAGGGTAAACTGTTAAGATTTAAACTTACTCATATTACCTTCCACCATGGGGCTTGCAACTGTCACTTGTGTCTTGAGCAGTTAAAAGATAGAACAGTCTAGTCAAGCACCATGTCTCTTATTCTTGATCAGCTATAGCTCTAGAGTTTTTACAGATTTTTAAAATAAAACTCAGAGATTCCTTGTATGACTCTCTCTAGTCTCTCTTTTGTGATATTTCTGGATCCTCACCAAGGCAGTGATGATATATGCCTTCTCTCAAAGTATGTGGTATTTGTGGTATGAGGCATAGTGACATTGCCTTCTCTCTCATCCTACTCTAATAAGGCTTTAGATATCTGGAGCTTATAGGTGGAAGATAAAGTATACATACTTACAAGACATTTATTGCATAGTCAAACCATGGATCCAGAGAAACAAGTCAATAAGTCAAATCAAGATGTGCATGTGTGGCGAATGAATGGTGTATGGTGATGATAGTGAAAACAATGGTGAAAGTCTAATTCTACTTTTGCTCTTTTGAGGGGATACATACCTTTCTTGCACTTTGAAGCTTTTTGAGGGGAATGAGATGCTCTATATTTTCTTTTCTTTTCTCTTAGGTGGGTATCTTGTACCCCTAATTCTACTGTCGGACACTTGTCCATTTTTACCTCTCGTCTCACTTTTTCTTTTCTTCGAGGTTCCGGGCACTTGCCCCTTTTTATTTCCTCGTATTCACTTTTTTTTAGAGCACTCACCCTCCTAGAATAATGTAGCAAGTGGTAGTTACTAAAATATCTCGAGCATTTATTTCACGGGGAATAACAGGGATAAGATAATGTTTTTGGCTATTCTCTCCTAGATAGGAGTAGAATAATTTTGGGTGAATCCGGAGATGGAAATGAATGGATGTATGTAGATGCGTACTTCCGAAGTAGAAGCAGCATGTATGAGTGAACATGCAAGTGAATCTTGATTTTAACCGCATGACAAGCTCCTAAGGGTCTACACAGCTTGACCACACTCAATGCTCATAAGCAGTAAAAAATAAATATATGGTTCATAGTCTAATAAGCATGTATATGTGGCTGTAGTAGGATTTTAAACTCTCATCATACAGAAACTTATCATGCAACATTTTAAAAGATTTTCAAAGACAAAATTCTCCAGAATTCTAGCATCTCTAGGAACAGATAAATAGTAGCTCAACCTTCCCATATCGTATCCGTTAACGACTTAGACTTTAGATCAAGTACTCTTCCCACAAGTTCAGGTTTAGAGCAAATATTAATTCATAACAGTCATGCCTAAACTTGAGAGAGAATTCAATTTTGAGAACTAGTCCTGGCAGAGCAACTATTCATCATTTTCATGTGAGAGCTTATCATGAGGGTTCATAGCAAACTTTATTTATTTATTTATTTAGCAAACTAAGCAAAGATATATATAAGAATAAAATCTTTATTTGGGTTTTTATGATTATGCATCTTTTTATTATTCGAGTAAAGTATAAACATGAGTAGAAACACTTAGTTGGATAAATGGGGGTACCCTCCCCCAAGCTGGATTTTGACGTAATTTCTTCTAATGTAGCTAGCAGGTGGCGGATGTGTATTTGAATGTCGGCAGCACCTAGACAGCGATTAGGATGTCCTCCGTTTGCTAGTCTTCTTTGATTCTTGGATTCTGCGGAGCTCAAATAGACAACAAAGCTTTGTGGAACTGGTTAAGTGTTAGCATAAAATCTCTTAGCCGTTATCATATTGAGCTTCCTCTAATAGATATTACTCTCTTTGGTAGGATCATAAATTTATTTTTATATTTTCATTTCTATTGGACAGGAATATATTTATTTTATTTTTACACCACCACAGTGAATGTACTTATGGGTTTTATGCCACGAGCATACTCACATGGGGCTTACTATTTTTAACATATTTTTTTATTTTCTTTTCAAGATAGCATAATCAACTAACAAGCTATTTAAGGAAAGTAAATAATTTAAGGAAAAAGGAATGCAGAAAGGATAAATATGGATAACTACCGATTTTACCTTTCGGCAAGGGTTCAATATTTTAAGTCTTCTGAACAAGACTTCTCACCGTGTTCATTCTTTAGGTGCGTCATTTGATTCAGGTGTGGACCTTGACGTCTGCACCTCTTGATACGGTGTCACCCATGTTCTTCGTTTGTCTAGCAATTCAAAGTGCGGCGTTGGCAGTATCTTGCTCAGTGTGTTTGTGCTCCTAGATCAAGTCCTTCACTTGGTAGAGTCTGGGAGTTGAAAAATCCTCCATGTTTCTCACATTATGTCCTGCTCATAGAGACAAGACACAGATCAAGTGCATGGGTCCTGTTGGTGGAAAACACCAACAGAACCAAAAGTATATTTATTCTTCTCTATCCTTAAGCATAGGGAGCAAGGAAAAGTTGATGGGTGATAAGTTCATGAGTATAGCACTTATAACATTTGTCAGATCAGATCGCTCAACCTTATGGAAAGATAATCTATCTATGTATATGTCTTTTTCTTTATATCTCTCAAAGATTGAATGTGCAATATTTTAGCTCATATAATTAGGAGTGTGGGATCATGGAGGTAGTACTAGGAACAAAGATTAAAGGACTAAACATGCTGAATCAGTTGGGTTGGTTAATTTGGAGTTATAAATCATACATGTTTGTCTCTTTACTTATGTGAACGCCAAAACCAGGAAGAAGCTTATAAAAGTGATAGTCACATATCTTAAGATGTTACCTTAATTGAAGAGTGATGGTACCATCTCACCTTGTGGAAGCTTCCCATTCGTAGTGGCTGTGTATCTTGTTTATGTACTTTGTCTCCTTCCATAGATCATCTCTCTATGATGAATGAGCTATGTCCTTCTTGTGCAAATTATTAAACTTCATGTGTCTCTCTCTTCATCTCTGATGTGATTTTAACTCAGGACTTCCCAAATCGATATTGAAAGTTTTTCTGCAGGGGTTAGTCCAACAAAATATACCAATGTCTACACAAGCAGTTTTTAGTTCAATAACCGAACTAGACTCCATGTCTAATCAGATTAAGGAAGGCTATTTAACCTAAGCACCATGCTTAATTTAAAAGCCAATAGAAGTATGTCCAGTACTTCCAAACTAACACTTACTAGGATAAACAAGGGTAGCGTGATGACATTTATAGAGATCTACTCAAGTGGAGATGAAGTAGTGTGATTAGTATTTAACAATTTGAGCATGTCTCAAAGGTAGGGACAACCAACATAGCAACATGGCAAAGGATGTTTTTATGTAACTTACTCCCCCAAGCTTGAATTTTGCAAAATTCAAGTTTGAATTTAATTCAATGTTGTATGATGATTGGTTGGACATACCTTGTGCTTGTCATTCATCCAATCTTCTTGCTCCAATCCTGAAAAGGTTAGTGACAAGAATACCCGAAGGAATATTTTTACAATTATCCTTATATGCTCAATACACAAGGTAATGTTGTAAATAATTAAAAGCTTATGTTACGATCTGATCAGTGCTTATTTTAGGACACTAAGCTTGTCCTTGGAAAACCATCAATTTATGTCGGCGAAGTGGTTTCCCTTCCAACGCTGACCTATATTGAGATCAACTCAACGAGATCTGCAATATTTATTATAGACATATGCATCGACAACCGCCCTTTTAATGTTTTTATAAATAGAAAGGAAGAGGGGGTTGAAGATCTCAACTGTGGTGATGTTGGAGAGACCAATAGATTGGGAAGATGTTTCATATGAGCATGGAGTAAACAAAGTGACTATGAAATAAATTCCATGCTCATTAATGTTATCTTCGTCTCCAATCTGAATGTTCAGAGTTTCTCTTGGATTGGTCCCGTCTATGTCCTCTTTTATAGAAGGATGAATCTCATATTCAAGGGGAGTCAAGAACTCACCATTTGAAATTGAGCCAAAGTCAGAATCCATTAAGGCTTCTTCCTTATCCATCCATTCTACACATTCTAGCCATTTAGAACTTGTGATCAAGACAGGGGAGTTGATAGAATCTTCTATATGGCTTAACTCTCCTTCATGACTCCTATGGTTTGGTCGTCTTGGTGGATTGTTAGGATCATCATGAGGCTTAAAAGGAGAGGGATAAGAGGGGTCTCTAAGGTCAAGGATGGATTTAGAATTTGTGAACATGGAAGGGGAGCAGATAGAATCTTCTATATCGTTTAGCTCTCCTTCACTTGATATGTCATCCTCGACTTCTTCATAACAGGAACCAGGACATTCTCTAAGAGAATCATTATTGTAAGGATTTGAATTATCCCTGCTTGAAGGTCTCTTATGGAACCAGAAGTCTAAACCATCAGTATCTGAAAGATTTACGGTAGAAATTCCTTCCTCCCTTGGAGAATTTTGGGGTATTGATGGTTTAGGATCGATAGCTAAAGTTTGGGATTGAAGTGGTTGTTATCTGGCTATTGAAACTTCTTCTTCTTGTCTAGGAAGTGGTTCTTTCTCTTCCTCAGAGATATAAATGCTAGGAAACTTTCCACTCAATGAATCAATTAAATCCCTAGCTTCACTAGCAGGTAGGTGATAGAAGGATCCTCTAGAGGCTGTATTCAAGGTTTGCTTATTTTCCCTACTAAGGCCCTCAAAAAAGTGAATTAGAAGAACTTCTTCTGGAATAGAAAGCTTTGGGCCAGTGAGAGTAAGGTTAATAAAGCGGACCCATGATTTACCAAGAGATTCTTCTTCCAGTTGTCTAAAAGAAATAATCTCACACCGAAGTTCCACCACTTTGGAGATTGGAAAATATTTAAAAAGAAAAACTATTATATAACTCCTTCCAATCTCCATGAACACTCCCTACTTTGAGTTTGTACCAATGTTTAGCTTTTCCTGTTAAAGAGAACAGAAAGAGCTTCCATTTAAGGGTATCATCGGACATGCCTTCTATGCGAAGGAGGTCACAGACTCGATAAAACTCTCTTAGGTGTGTGTATGGGTTTTCTTCACCTTCTCCTGAGAAAGGTTGTTTTTGAACAAATTCTATGTATTCGGGGTCTATCTCAAAACTAGATGCTATGATAGGCTTTGAAGATTTTGGTGGTTCGAGATGTGTTCCCGTAGGTCTATGAAACTACTAGATAGACATGTTTGCATTCATGATAGACCAGAGATCAAGGATTAGATAATAAGAAAGAATAGCAGAGATAAGGCAAAAGATAAAAGGAAATATATGTATATATATTTTTTATTTTTTTAGAAAATGATTAAGCTAGTTCGTAGTCAACTCAGCAACCGTTTCCCCGGCAACGGCGCCAAAAATGCTTGTTGACACTTGCTAACACCACTTGAATACTAGGTTGTCATCCCCAGCATGGCACTAGAGTGTACTATGGTATTTATACGCACACAGATAAATCCGCAAGCGCAAGAATACCGTTGTAGCTTTTACCCGGTTAAAGGTTTTATCGTATCCACAGGGAAACAGAAGAACTGATCTACACTCTAACTTAACCTAGATAGATAGATAGGTGTAAATAGGAAAGATGGTAGAATTGAATAAGAATAATATTAAAGGTAAGATAACAATGGGTGATAATAGGGGAATAGAGAGTAGAGCAATCTAGTATATGGGCGATGGCAGGAGAATAGAGAGGATAACTTTGGTTTTTCTACTTCAAAGGGGTATGTCTATGTCTGGGACGAACCACGTGATAAGAATACACCACAAAGGATGCTTATCCATAGGCCGATAAACCCTACCAGTCTTGCTAACAGGAGGTGGACTAAAGGGGACCAACATAACTGTCACCTACGCGGCCTACCACATGATCCGGCTAGACAGGGGATATCCACAAGTAATCTAGGTCTAAGCACCACACTTACACCTATACTACAACTCTCACCTATAGCGTTCTATAGATTAAAGTACTCAAAAGAGTTGTGAACCAGAACATACATGGATAGTAATTGCATAATGAAATAGAAGTAGATTACCAGAGTCATCCCATGAGCAAGCTTGATTAGAGCTTGATCATGGCGAAGTACAACCGGAGGAAGAACCGATAGGCCGGCCTCTCCTCCAATCCTCCCTCGCTCTCCATCTCGCTACTATCTAGATCTACTCTAGTTTAAAGATGAGAGGAGAGCTCTCATCTCCAAACTCTAGCTTTTGCTCTGTCTATGAATAATGAATAAGGATGAAGGGGTGTCTCCTCCAGGGGCAAGGGGGCCTGCTTATATAGTCCCCTCAAGTGAATCTGGGTCGTCGGATCAAACCGACATTAATCGCATGGTTTTCTTTGATCCTTTAGGTCGGTGGAGCATGATCCGCGAAATTGAACGTGATTGGTTCTTGTAGCTGGGCGGGCGCCCAAGGGGGGAGGGCAGGCGCCCTGCCCCCAAGCCCGCTCGACTTCCCGTTCGTTCGCGTGGCTTCTGGAGTCTTCTAGATAATAGAAAATTGCACGACACGTTAATATCTCTATGTAAACCCGACATGTGGGTCTTTCCTCCATATTTCCTGATAACCCCTTGCAGAAATAGATAAACACCAAAACTCGTGGAATTCTGTCAGATAAAACCCTAAGTCTGGGTGTTGGTTGCATTTGGATCTTTTTCTTTATTTATTTGATAATTAAATTTGGTACTTAAGGACCGTCAACAGCTTGCTGGAATGGTCAGTTCCCACAAACAGACCTTGCCTTCTTTCTCACCACTAAATTCAAGGCATTAAGGGCTGTCTCAGAATCTGGTAGTCTAAGTTGTCGAATCTAAAATAGACTATTGCAAATATCAAGTTAGTCATCTATTTTTTAGATTATGTTGAGGAGTGGAGAGATTTATCAGTTGACGAATGGAATTTTAGAGACCTAATCAGTGAGAAATTGTCAGGGTTGCCTCACCAACCAAGGTTGTATTGGAGGCAGAAGGGAACTATCAAATGGGTAAAACTTGGTGATGAAAACACCAAGTTCTTTCATGCTAATGCATCTATCACACAGAGGAGAAATTTAATCACTATTTTGGGTGACAATTCAGGCTCCACAATGTATAATCATGAGCAAAAAGCTAGTTTGTTCTGGAATTAAAGAAAGGTTTGGAATGTCCAATTTTTAGGAGATGCTTTTTGATCTGCCCTCACTCTTGCTTCAAAATGACAGTTTATCCACCCTTGAGGAGCCTTTTGAAGAGGCTGAGATTGATGAAATCATCAAAGTATTGCCCACTAACAAATCTATAGGGCTAGATGGCTTTAATAATGAGTTTATCAAAAGATGTTGGCACATCATAAAACAAGATTTCTATAACCTAGGCAGGAGTTTCTTTATGAATAACATATGTCTGAGAAGCATTAATAGCTCTTTTATTACTCTCATCCCCAAGATAGATGATCCCTCTAGAGTAGCAGACTTCAGACCAATATCACTTCTAAACACGTCAGTGAAGGTGCTCACCAAACTCCTAGCAAATAGACTCCAACCTCTGATCACAAGGCTAGTTTATAAAAATCAGTATGGCTTTATCAAGTCAAGGACAATTCAAGATTGCTTAGCATGGACTTTTGAATATTTGCACAACTGTCGTAAGAGCAAAAAGGAGATGGTCATTTTGAAGCTTGATTTTGAAAAATCTTTTGACAAAATTGAGCACAAAGCCATGGTTGAAATCATGAGATCAAAAGGTTTTGGCGAGAGGTGGCTTTCCTAGATGGAATCCATTTTTAGTTCTGGCACCTCTTCAATGCTTCTAAATGGCGTTTGTGGAAAAGTTTTTCACTGTAGAAGAGGAGTCAGGCAGGGAGACCCTCTATGTCCTTTACTCTTTGTACTAGCTGCTGATTTGTTGCAATCAATCATTAATAGGGCAAAAGAACTAGGCCTTCTCAGATTGCTGACCCCCCTGCAATGCACCAATGACTTTCCAATTCTGCAGTATGCAGATGACACACTAATAATCTTGGAAGGATGTGCAAGGCAATTCTTCATCCTCAAAGCTTTACTCAGTTCCTTCTGAGAATCGACAAGTTTAAGAGTAAACTTCCAGAAATCCATGATGGTCCCAATTAACATTTCCTAGGACAAGTTACACCATCTATCTAGGACTTTCGATTGCTCCACTAGGTCTTTGCCCTTCACATATCTTGGTTTACCTCTAGGACTAACAAAGCCAAAAATCAAGGAATTCTTACCTATTGTCAGTAGATGTGAAAGAAGATAGGTCACCACATCTACCATTCTTTCCCAAGCTGGAAGGCTGCAACTGACAAACTCTGTCTTCATTGCTCTCTCAACCTTCTTCATGAGCACTTTCTATTTGCATGTGACTGTCAGAGAGCAAATAGACAAGTACAGAAAGCACTGCCTGTGGAGGGGCTCTGATGATACCAATAGAATCAATGCAAAGGTTGCCTGGCCCTTGGTCACTAGTGAAACGACCCAGATTTTTCCACAGATTCGAATTATAATGTGATAATTCAAAAATTGAACCATCGCATTATCATATATCAGCTGTTATCGTAGTCATACATCGTGAGAAACAAGATTACAACACATTTGCTTTACAACTCTTGATTAACAAGCTTATTACATTGTTTTTCTAGCGGAAACACACGCGAGTCTTTATCAGAGTCGATGTAGCGCGACAGCGGTGAAGGCTCCTCCTTCACGGACAATCATCAGAGTCGGCGTAGTTTATCAGCGGGCGCAGCCTTCATCTCTGAACCAAACTTGAGCGCAGGAACGAGACCACCTAATCCTTCTATTCTCCGTAGTTATCGTCATAGATCACGTTCAAAACCTGCTAAACAATTTTCAGTACGATTTGTACTGGCCACTGGCTCCCACCCTATGCTTTTGCGTAAGCTTTGTGGTAAGTGGAATGCAAAAGGGTAGATCAAGAGGCCTATATATGGCTGTAGTTTTTCCTATGCAAGTTCATCAATATTTTAATAATAATAATTCATCAAGTTTTAATCCATCTCAACCACACGTCCATCCATCCATCCATCCCATCACACATAACTTACCACACTCTCACTCTCTAGGCGGCAAGTACGACTCCCGCTCGTGCCTTGCCTCAACGGCCAACGCCGGATCCAACACAAACCCAGGGGAAGGTAGAAAGGACTCCTCTCACTAGTCAAGCGAAGCGGAACATAGGAAAGGTCCATAGCCGAGAAGACGGCATATGTATCGATCGATCAACCAAACTCTGCAGAGGTTTACACTAACCACAAGATCACCATCATCGACGAACCGGCTCGTCTAGGCTGATACCGGGCTGCCTTCCAACTAAATATGATGCCACCCTACCACTCAGGACTGGGGCCATACCGGAGTACCACCGGCATGCTGAGACTGTGAGGCGTAGTACCGGGCCCCCAAGGGTCACTACGCTGTCTTAGGAGGGTGTGGGTCCTCATGCCCGTACCTCCCTACACTATCCGCTATCAACCTAGTAGTAGTGGCACCGCACTAGCTGGTCGTACATCCGTCCCGCACCATAATAAGGCGAGTGGCGTGTAAGGCTTCCTACGAACCGGTTCTCAGAACATCTCAGTCCTTAGGGTAACCGAACAGGACATCTTCACGAGGGGCCAGCCGATGCCCCTCTCGACGGGACACCCGGCTACCCCGTGCTATACAGCACCTCCCATCCGGTGCTTCGTCCCACGAAGACACTCCACTCCGGGACCTCTCCCTGTCACATGTACCCGCCACAGGTATCTCTCATGGAGAACGCCCAGGTAGCGTTCCCCGGCAAGACTTGTCCCAAGACTCGTCGTAAATCCTGCTCGGTCGACTCGACCCTCACCACACACCCAAGACACACGCCAAGATCTCCCCATATCCATTATCCATTTCTTAACCAGTTATCGGCACACGTGCCTTATCCACTCACATCTAATCCTCCACAATGCATCACATCACAGATATAATGCGTTGTAGAAGCAGTAGCAAGTAGTATGCAAGCATCTAACCTAACAGCGGGTGTGCGAGGGTTATAGGTTGCAACAAGGCAATGGCTCACAAGCATTTCTACCATGCAACCTATCATAGTTCATTTGCATAAAAGTAAAGCACTAGCATCTATAATATTGCATGTCTAATAGGATTCTACGAGGTTGGGTGGGACGTGGCACCTGTCGAGTGACATTTCCAAGATCCTCAGTTCACTTGTAGTTGTACTCATCCAAGGTCTTTCTCCTATCTGCATGTCCTTCCTTCGACTGGTTCCGATTCGATCAACGCTACCCGAAGCAACTACCTCGTAAACGACAAACAAGGCGAAACAATCAAACCACTAGACCTAGAAAGATCGTGATAAGAGGCGACAAAACACTGAAGCACAACTACACTGAAAGAGCACCGAAAGGAAAACAACTTAGCCCTCTCGGCGGATGTCCGATCCCTGGGCTAAAAGAAACGGAAATGGTTGTTCACCAAGTACAAGCCAGAGTCTTAGCCTAGCCGGTACTTCCCGGGTCGATCGTGTCGACCTGTACGGCTTTATTAAATGGCTTAGACTCTAACTCATTCTAAGCAAACACCACAACTTACAGTCTTTCGATCCAAGTGTCATAGAGATCGACAGGAATCGTAAAGACTATGAGCACGAGAAGTTCCGGTCTCTCTCAACCCATACGCCATTGTAGTTGGCGAGAGCCAAGAGAGGGTGGAATAAAGAGAGAAGAAGAAGGGAAGTGGTCTACTCCTTCCAATACTCATGCCACGGCAAAAGACAGGGCATAAGAGGGAGTGACACACCAAGGACACGAGTGCTCAAACTACTTGTAGGGCGCCACAACCTAGGTGCACTAAATGCACTAAGACATCACTAAGGTTCTTAGCGGTGCGGTTGTCACCGCGAGAACCAAAGAAATGCTACGGTTGATTAAGTACAAGCATACAAGAGTTTAAGCACAAAGAACCAAAAAGGCAGGGAAGGGATACGAGATTCATCTTCGTGTGACCCACTCGCCATAGCAACAGCGAGAATCGCGGGAATGGAATCAAAACACTAAGCAAGCAAAAGGGGCAAACCCACATCTTACTGGATCGACGGGGATTAAGAATAAGAGAGAAGAACGAAATCACACTCTTCCAACCAACACGCCATGGAACAATCGACAGTTGGAGGAACAAACACAATCCCACGAACTACACCAACTCATAACACTTTACGACCTAGGTGCCTCTGAGTCAGCAGAAGGTCATTCCTATAGTTCCAGGTGATGCGGTTGTCATCGCGGGAACTAGGGAAATGCCCGGGTCTAGGTGGCATAAGCATACGAGACGAATAAGATAAACATGCGAGAAACTAGGTAAAACCCGATAACCATGGCGAGGTGACTCGCGGCCATGAGCTCCACCTAACGAGTTGGCTTTCGTAAGTCCCACAAAGGTTGTCCTCTAATTCGTATCCCACTAGACTAGGTCACTTAGGTCTCGAGTGTGCGGATAAGAACCGCGTCGATAAAGACATCGAGTCCACGATGACCATGTCTGCGGGACAAGAACAAGAGCTAACGACCGTGGCACGACAGAGTCAACTGAACACGGGAAACGAGTTACGCTCGGCATCGCGATCACGGTGGGACGAACCCACGATCGAAATGATCAAACGTATTACGATCCCCCGACCGGCTCGAAGGCACGATCCAAAGCGACAAGAACCACACAACCCGCAAGAACCACAACTTGACAAATGACTAAACAACAACACCAACACGACGATATCTCGAAGTAGCACATTTCCATAGCACGAGAGATAGAGATAGATAAGTAAATAGATAAATAGACCGGCACGAAGGCACGGCACAGGCATGGATATAGACGAAGATAGATCATGCATTAGACAAGATATGAGATGAATGATCATGTACAAACGACAGATAACGAAATGATGTATGGACAGATATGAATTAATACGGAGTTCCAACGTCGGCTAGGGTTTAGGGGGTTTCGACCTCGCAGACGGCAGGCTTCAGGTCGCGGTCGTGGACGAAGGCGTCGGGGTGGTCCTCCGCTCGGCGTTGGAAGCAGATCGACGGGCCTGTGTCGCGGTTCGGCTCGATGGTCACGGGCTCAAAGTCGAGGACGGAGCCATGGACGCCGAACGTGGTCGTGGTGCTTGGTCACCGCAGCGACGTCGCGGCTACCACGCTGCTGTCGGGGTGGGGACCGCGGCGAGCACGTGGCCAAGGGCTCGGGCGACGTCGGGGTGGCGCTCAGTGATGCGTGGCTGCGGGCGACGTCGTGGTCGGGGCGAGGTCGGTGTCGCTGTCTTGCTGCTCGGCGTCGCGGCTGCAGGGGTCGGAGCGGGGCGAGCTCGACGTGGCGGGCGGCTCCGGTGCAGCGTCGTCGTGGGCTCCTGGGCGAGGTGCTCGGTGAAGTCCTTGTCGAGGACGTGCGGCGTCGCGTCGCTTGATGTCGACTCCGGTGTGGTCGGGGTCGAGGCTTGGCGCAGAGGAAGGGGCGCGAGCACGGCGTCGGGGTCGCGGTGCGGCTCGGCGGTGCTCGGCGGCGTCGTGGCCCGGGGCGAGGTGCTCGGCGAGGGCGCGGAGCTCCTGCTGGGGCGTCGAGGTCGTGGCCGCTGCCGAGGCTCGTAAAGACGAGGTCGTCGCGGACGTCGTGGGCTCCTGGTGACCGTGGCGAGGACGAAGACGCGGTCGTCGGAGATTCGGCCGGAGCTCGGTGGCGAAGCGCTGCGGGAGGGGGCTTGGCGTCGCGGCGGCTCGGCGTCGCGGCAGCTCGGCGTCGCAGCAGGGGCGTCGAGGTCGCCGGACGAGGGCGGGGTCGGCGTGGCGACGGTGGGGGCTCGATGGAGCGCACCAGGGCGAGCTGCTGCAGCAGTGAGGGAGAAAGGCAACAGTGGCGGCGGCTTGGAGGAAGAAGAGGAGAGTGGCGGCTCGGGCTCTTATACGCGCCAGGCTAGGGTTCTAGGGGGAGCCACGGTCATCCTCGGCGTCCGTGTCCGCATCGGACACGCGGCGTGGATCAAGCGGGTGGGCATGGACGTCGGGGGCGCGCGCGGGTCTTCTCCTCCTTGAAGCGGCGGCGGCGGCGGTTCTGCCTGGGAGCGTTCCGCTCCTAGGGCAGAGGTGGGGCGCGGCTGCTGGGCCGGTCGCGACTTGGGCCAGGGCAGGGGAGCGAGGCAGGCCGACCTGGCTGGGCCGGTTGCGGATGGTGGGCTGCGCGAGGGTGCTAGGCCGCGGGGGGGTTGGGGAGGCCGACTGGGCCAGATGGTTGGCTGGGCTGGCGGTGAGGGAAAAAGAGGGGGAAGGAGTGGTGGGCTGGTTGAGGGGTTGAGCCCAAGAGGAATAAGAATGCTCTTCCCATTTATATTTCAAGGAGACAGAGAGGGAAAAGAATATTCCAATTTCTATTTGGAGAAAGGAATTGAAGGATTTTCCACTATTTGCTAAAATGATTGAGCGGGAAAGGGAAAAGAGATTGAGATGAGTCACCATGAATTTAAGATAGATTTAGCGGCAGAGATTTGGTGATGAGATCAACAAGAGAAAAGTTTTGGAGAAGGGAATTTGGAAAAGAGTTCAAAATGGATTAAAGGAGTTTGAGACGTACTCCAATGAAAAGATTGAGAAAGGATTCGCTTCGCCTTAGAGATAGGCTCAACGAAGATTCGGGAAGGCTTTGCTACGGATTTGTGCACTCCAAAAGAAACTCAAAACCCTAAACAAGATCCAACTTAAGACCACTCACGAATAAGAGCACTCGTCTACAAACAATTCTATATGAATGCGACGACTTGTTAGCGGGTTAGAATCGAGTTAGACCTAAAAACTATATGCTTCACAAGATTACAAGAAAAATTTTTAAAAAGTTCGTATTTTTGGTTTTTCGTAAAAATCCGGGATGTTACAGTCCACCCTCCTTACAGGAATCTCGTCCCCGAGATTTAGGCGTTGCTCGGTTGGTGAAGAAACGAGGGCGTCGTTTCAGAAGTTCTTCTTACTTTTGAGTTGTTTTGCTTTTAGTATGATCGCTCCACAAACTTTTTCCAAAATGGGAGTGACTCTTGTTCCAAGTGTATGCAAGGCTCACTTGCAGTCGTTGGGCATCCAAATTCTCACATCAGGGCGATGGGTGTCCAAGAATCGCACGGGGTTGATGAACATCTGGCTCTCAAAGAGTGCATGGCAGGCTTAAACGTAGCTAGGGTTGTTGGCTTTCAATAGCTGTTTTTCGTGCATCACTCTTTGCAAAAAGCTTTTGAAAGGAAAGTTTTTCGGAAAAACAGGTTTCATAAATGGAGTGAAAGCGATTTTACAAAGTCAAATGGATTTTAAAGAGAGCTCAAACTGAAAATAGCTTTTGGAAAGGGTTGAAATCAGCGCAAATTTTGAAAACCAAGTTTATTTATTTTATTATAATTATTATTTTAAGATTTTTGATGTAAAAGATTTCAAATCAAGAGACTTTGAAACTCTTTTAGTTTTCTAAATGAGGCGTTGCTCTCTTTTATTTGAACTAAACAAACTAGTTTTGAAAATGATTAGAAATCATTTCTCTCTTTTGAAAGATAAAGCTTTAACAACAATAACATTTTCTTTCAAAACTTGTAAGTTCATTTTGTTTTTGCTAATTTTTTTTTTTGGAAGGCCGCAAACAAAATCTTTTTGCAATGGTTTTTGTTTAATAAATCACTGGCAATTCCTTTTTCTTTTTAAGAGAAGGTTGATTTTTAAAAAGGAATTTGGCTCTCGAGATAAAATCAAAGACCTTTAAAACAAAGCCGAGCCAATTCTTTGGTTTGAAAACCACTTTGTTGTTGAAAATCAAAACTTTTGTTTTTCTGAAGCGATTTTGTCATACCTTTTGAAAGATAACTTATTTTTAAATCATTTCATAAATAGAGTTTGAATAAAATTGAGTTGAGAAAAGGGTTAAAATGGCTCTCTTTGTGAAAACGAAAGATATTAAGAGAGTTTTGAAACACTTTTCCTTTTGAAACAAGGATGCTTTTGTTAGAGAGGGGACATTTTAACCAAAAGGAGAGAAAATTTTGAAGACAGGTTCATTTTGGAAGCCAAAAACAGTTTTGAAATAGGCGAGCAACACATGATGCAACAGCTTTACCTAACTTTTAACTTTGTTAGTCAGGGCCACCTATCTAGTCTCGGGACGGTCTTAGGTTTAGCCGACTAGGTTGGACGGAATCCAGAGTCTTACTCGCATAAAACAAGTTCTATGACTTACACTCAGACAACAAGAAGCAGAAGAAACGCAACAACATAAGATCCAAGCACTCAAACAGCATTGCAACTCCTAATGCATAGTGTTGACTTGAGGCGACTCACAGACCTTCAAAGTCTCACACGACTACCGATCTAGCGTGGGCGGTAATGGGGAAAGATCCCAACGGTCAACTTTATGAAACAGGGAGGTCAGTTAGCAGTAGAATTCAAGGCGAAGGGGGAAAACAAGTGTTGGCATCTATAACTCTACAAAAGATAGAATGTTTGGCTTCTAAACTAGTGTTTGGTCCTAAAGGTCTCGTCCTAGGGTCAAGTATGGCTCTGATACCAACTGAAACGACCCAGATTTTTCCACAAAGGGAAAAATCCACAGATTCGAATTATAATGTGATAATTCAAAAATTGAACCATCGCATTATCATATATCAGCTGTTATCGTAGTCATACATCGTGAGAAACAAGATTACAACACATTTGCTTTACAACTCTTGATTAACAAGCTTATTACATTGTTTTTCTAGCGGAAACACACGCGAGTCTTTATCAGAGTCGATGTAGCGCGACAGCGGTGAAGGCTCCTCCTTCACGGACAATCATCAGAGTCGGCGTAGTTTATCAGCGGGCGCAGCCTTCATCTCTGAACCAAACTTGAGCGCAGGAACGAGACCACCTAATCCTTCTATTCTCCGTAGTTATCGTCATAGATCACGTTCAAAACCTGCTAAACAATTTTCAGTACGATTTGTACTGGCCACTGGCTCCCACCCTATGCTTTTGCGTAAGCTTTGTGGTAAGTGGAATGCAAAAGGGTAGATCAAGAGGCCTATATATGGCTGTAGTTTTTCCTATGCAAGTTCATCAATATTTTAATAATAATAATTCATCAAGTTTTAATCCATCTCAACCACACGTCCATCCATCCATCCATCCCATCACACATAACTTACCACACTCTCACTCTCTAGGCGGCAAGTACGACTCCCGCTCGTGCCTTGCCTCAACGGCCAACGCCGGATCCAACACAAACCCAGGGGAAGGTAGAAAGGACTCCTCTCACTAGTCAAGCGAAGCGGAACATAGGAAAGGTCCATAGCCGAGAAGACGGCATATGTATCGATCGATCAACCAAACTCTGCAGAGGTTTACACTAACCACAAGATCACCATCATCGACGAACCGGCTCGTCTAGGCTGATACCGGGCTACCTTCCAACTAAATACGATGCCACCCTACCACTCAGGACTGGGGCCATACCGGAGTACCACCGGCATGCTGAGACTGTGAGGCGTAGTACCGGGCCCCCAAGGGTCACTACGCTGTCTTAGGAGGGTGTGGGTCCTCATGCCCGTACCTCCCTACACTATCCGCTATCAACCTAGTAGTAGTGGCACCGCACTAGCTGGTCGTACATCCGTCCCGCACCATAATAAGGCGAGTGGCGTGTAAGGCTTCCTACGAACCGGTTCTCAGAACATCTCAGTCCTTAGGGTAACCGAACAGGACATCTTCACGAGGGGCCAGCCGATGCCCCTCTCGACGGGACACCCGGCTACCCCGTGCTATACAGCACCTCCCATCCGGTGCTTCGTCCCACGAAGACACTCCACTCCGGGACCTCTCCCTGTCACATGTACCCGCCACAGGTATCTCTCATGGAGAACGCCCAGGTAGCGTTCCCCGGCAAGACTTGTCCCAAGACTCGTCGTAAATCCTGCTCGGTCGACTCGACCCTCACCACACACCCAAGACACACGCCAAGATCTCCCCATATCCATTATCCATTTCTTAACCAGTTATCGGCACACGTGCCTTATCCACTCACATCTAATCCTCCACAATGCATCACATCACAGATATAATGCGTAGTAGAAGCAGTAGCAAGTAGTATGCAAGCATCTAACCTAACAGCGGGTGTGCGAGGGTTATAGGTTGCAACAAGGCAATGGCTCACAAGCATTTCTACCATGCAACCTATCATAGTTCATTTGCATAAAAGTAAAGCACTAGCATCTATAATATTGCATGTCTAATAGGATTCTACGAGGTTGGGTGGGACGTGGCACCTGTCGAGTGACATTTCCAGGATCCTCAGTTCACTTGTAGTTGTACTCATCCAAGGTCTTTCTCCTATCTGCATGTCCTTCCTTCGACTGGTTCCGATTCGATCATCGCTAACCGAAGCAACTACCTCGTAAACGACAATCAAGGCGAAACAATCAAACCACTAGACCTAGAAAGATCGTGATAAGAGGCGACAAAACACTGAAGAACAACTACACTAAAAGAGCACCGAAAGGAAAACAACTTAGCCCTCTCGGCGGATGTCCGATCCCTGGGCTAAAAGAAATGGGAATGGTTGTTCACTAAGTACAAGCCAGAGTCTTAGCCTAGCCGGTACTTCCCGGGTTAACTGAGTCAACCTGTACGGCTTTATTAAATGGCTTAGACTCTAACTCATTCTAAGCAAACACCACAACTTACAGTCTTTCGATCCAAGTGTCATAGAGATCGACAGGAATCGTAAAGACTATGAGCACGAGAAGTTCCGGTCTCTCTCAACCCATACGCCATTGTAGTTGGCGAGAGCCAAGAGAGGGTGGAATAAAGAGAGAAGAAGAAGGGAAGTGGTCTACTCCTTCCAATACTCATGCCACGGCAAAAGACAGGGCATAAGAGGGAGTCACACACCAAGGACACGAGTGCTCAAACTACTTGTAGGGCGCCACAACCTAGGTGCACTAAATGCACTAAGACATCACTAAGGTTCTTAGCGGTGCGGTTGTCACCGCGAGAACCAAAGAAATGCTACGGTTGATTAAGTACAAGCATACAAGAGTTTAAGCACAAAGAACCAAAAAGGCAGGGAAGGGATACGAGATTCATCTTCGTGTGACCCACTCGCCATAGCAACAGCGAGAATCGCGGGAATGGAATCAAAACACTAAGCAAGCAAAAGGGGCAAACCCACATCTTACTGGATCGACGGGGATTAAGAATAAGAGAGAAGAACGAAATCACACTCTTCCAACCAACACGCCATGGAACAATCGACAGTTGGAGGAACAAACACAATCCCACGAACTGCACCAACTCATATCATTCCGCGACCTAGGTGCTTCTGAATCGGCACAAGGTCATTCCTATAGTTCCAGACGATGCGGTTGTCATCGCGGGAACTAGGGGAAATGCCTGGGTCTAGGTGGCATAAGCATACGAGACAGATAAGATATTCGTGCGAGAAAAACAGGTAAAGCCCGATGGCCATGGCGAGGTGGACTCGCGGCCATGATCTTCACCTAACGAGTTGGCTTTCATAAGTCCCACGATTGTCGTCCGCTAGTCTCCCACTAAACTAGGTCACGAGTGGCTTGCCAGGTGCGGGTAGGAGGCGCACCGACAGCAAGTCCATGGTGACCACGCCTGTGGGTCAAATAGGGTCGCTAACGATCATGGCACTAGAGAGTCGATTAAACACGAGAAAACGAGTTACGCTCGGCATCAAGATCACGGCGGGACAAACCCACGATCGAGATGATCAAACGCACTACCATTTTCCCGACCGGCTCGAAGGCTCGGTCCTCAGGCAAATAACAAAAAGAAAGAACATCGACAACACGAGAGTAGGGACATGCTTGGCACTACGACCATGGCGAGACGAACTCGCGATCGCAACATTCAAACACGTCACTCTCTCAACCGGCTCGACGGCACGGTCCACAACGACAAGAACAAACACACAAAGAATCGCGACTCAACCAAAGACAACACAAGGGACACGATGACAACTCGGAGTAGCACATTTCCATAGCACGAGAGATAGAGATAGATAAGTAAATAGATAAATAGACCGGCACGAAGGCATGGCACAGGCATGGATATAGACGAAGATAGATCATGCATTAGACAAGATATGAGATGAATGATCATGTACAAACGACAGATAACGAAATGATGTATGGACAGATATGAATTAATACGGAGTTCCAACGTCGGCTAGGGTTTAGGGGGTTTCGACCTCGCAGACGGCAGGCTTCAGGTCGCGGTCGTGGACGAAGGCGTCGGGGTGGTCCTCCGCTCGGCGTTGGAAGCAGATCGACGGGCCTGTGTCGCGGTTCGGCTCGATGGTCACGGGCTCAAAGTCGAGGACGGAGCCATGGACGCCGAACGTGGTCGTGGTGCTTGGTCACCGCAGCGACGTCGCGGCTACCACGCTGCTGTCGGGGTGGGGACCGCGGCGAGCACGTGGCCAAGGGCTCGGGCGACGTCGGGGTGGCGCTCAGTGATGCGTGGCTGCGGGCGACGTCGTGGTCGGGGCGAGGTCGGTGTCGCTGTCTTGCTGCTCGGCGTCGCGGCTGCAGGGGTCGGAGCGGGGCGAGCTCGACGTGGCGGGCGGCTCCGGTGCAGCGTCGTCGTGGGCTCCTGGGCGAGGTGCTCGGTGAAGTCCTTGTCGAGGACGTGCGGCGTCGCGTCGCTTGATGTCGACTCCGGTGTGGTCGGGGTCGAGGCTTGGCGCAGAGGAAGGGGCGCGAGCACGGCGTCGGGGTCGCGGTGCGGCTCGGCGGTGCTCGGCGGCGTCGTGGCCCGGGGCGAGGTGCTCGGCGAGGGCGCGGAGCTCCTGCTGGGGCGTCGAGGTCGTGGCCGCTGCCGAGGCTCGTAAAGACGAGGTCGTCGCGGACGTCGTGGGCTCCTGGTGACCGTGGCGAGGACGAAGACGCGGTCGTCGGAGATTCGGCCGGAGCTCGGTGGCGAAGCGCTGCGGGAGGGGGCTTGGCGTCGCGGCGGCTCGGCGTCGCGGCAGCTCGGCGTCGCAGCAGGGGCGTCGAGGTCGCCGGACGAGGGCGGGGTCGGCGTGGCGACGGTGGGGGCTCGACGGAGCGCACCAGGGCGAGCTGCTGCAGCGGTGAGGGAGAAAGGCAACCGTGGCGGCGGCTTGGAGGAAGAAGAGGAGAGTGGCGGCTCGGGCTCTTATACGCGCCAGGCTAGGGTTCCAGGGGGAGCCACGGTCATCCTCGGCGTCCGTGTCCGCATCGGGACACGCGGCGTGGATCAAGCGGGTGGGCATGGACGTCGGGGGCGCGCGCGGGTCTTCTCCTCCTTGAAGCGGCGGCGGCGGCGGCTCTGCCTGGGAGTGTTCCGCTCCTAGGGCAGAGGTGGGGCGCGGCTGCTGGGCCGGCCGCGACTTGGGCCAGGGCAGGGGAGCGAGGCAGGCCGACCTGGCTGGGCCGGTTGCGGATGGTGGGCTGCGCGAGGGTGCTAGGCCGCGGGGGGGTTGGGGAGGCCGACTGGGCCAGATGGTTGGCTGGGCTGGCGGTGAGGGAAAAAGAGGGGGAAGGAGTGGTGGGCTGGTTGAGGGGTTGAGCCCAAGAGGAATAAGAATGCTCTTCCCATTTATATTTCAAGGAGACAGAGAGGGAAAAGAATATTCCAATTTCTATTTGGAGAAAGGAATTGAAGGATTTTCCACTATTTGCTAAAATGATTGAGCGGGAAAGGGAAAAGAGATTGAGATGAGTCACCATGAATTTAAGATAGATTTAGCGGTAGAGATTTGGTGATGAGATCAACAAGAGAAAAGTTTTGGAGAAGGGAATTTGGAAAAGAGTTCAAAATGGATTAAAGGAGTTTGAGACGTACTCCAATGAAAAGATTGAGAAAGGATTCGCTTCGCCTTAGAGATAGGCTCAACGAAGATTCGGGAAGGCTTTGCTACGGATTTGTGCACTCCAAAAGAAACTCAAAACCCTAAACAAGATCCAACTTAAGACCACTCACGAATAAGAGCACTCGTCTACAAACAATTCTATATGAATGCGACGACTTGTTAGCGGGTTAGAATCGAGTTAGACCTAAAAACTATATGCTTCACAAGATTACAAGAAAATTTTTTAAAAAGTTCGTATTTTTGGTTTTTCGTAAAAATCCGGGATGTTACAACTAGGCCAAAAATTGAAGGAAGTTTGGGGATTTTAGATCTAAGAACAAAAAAATGAGGTCTTGCTGATCAAAAACCTGCATAAGTTCTTTAATAGGATTGACATCCCATGGGTACAGTTGCTCTAGGAGAAATATTACAATAGTGGCAAGCTTCCAAATCACACCAAGAAAGGGTCCTTCTGGTAGAGAGATATCCTCAAACTCCTTTACAAGTTCAAAGGAATGGCCCTAATCAGTGTTGAGAATGGTCATGTCTTTTTTGGGAGGACCTTTGGCTTGGCCAAGTGCCAAAGCAAGTTTTTCCCAAGCTCTATTCTTTGCCAAGAGCCCAAACCTGACACTTGAAGTTGCAAAGTCTAGACAATCCTTAATTCAAGACTTTCACCTGCCTCTGCCCACTGAAGCTTATTAGCAATTTCTTCAGTTGGAAGAAATAGTGAATAATTTCCAGCCTTCTGGAACAAATGACACTTGGACTTATATCTGGGGTAGACAGAGTTTCTCATGTGCAAAAGCCTATAAGCACCTCTCAGGCTTAGCCTCGGTACATCCAGTATTTACATGGATATGGAAAACCTCCTGCCAACACAAACATAAAGTTTTCTTTTGGCTGCTAGCACAGGACAGACTTAGCACAAGAAACATCTTAAGAAGAAAGCATATGCACATACAATCCTATAATTGTGCTCTTTATAGCAATTCTTTTGAAGAGACTGTTGAGCATTTGTTTCTACAGTGTGATTTTGCAAGAGAATGCTGGAATTTGGTAGGAGTGACAGTCCCTCAGTCCCAAGATCCCTTCCAAGTCCTTGAAGTTGTCAGAGCTCAGCTCAATGTTCCTTTCTTTATGGAGATAATTTTTATTATGTCTTGGAGAATTTGGACAGTAAGATACAACTAGATCTTTAGGGGAGTTGAAGCAAGTACTCAGCAATGCAAACATATTTTCAAGAATGTCTTTGGCGCAGTTATACTTCGTGCAAAGAAGAAATATCTTCCTCAAATTAATTCATGGCTAGAGCTGTTTGTGTTTGTGTAATCCAGTTCATTTTCTTTGTTTTCTTTTTTGTTTTTTAATTGCCTTGGCTAAAACACTAGCTTTGCTTTGTAATGTTTGCTCTATTTTTTATTTTCAATAAATCTCAGTAGGGGCGCAAGCCCCTCCTGTTTGTTAAAAAAACACTATTCTCGGGTCCGGTCGTGATGATGTGGCAGCGTGCGGGGCTCGGTTCATGACGTAGAGAGGACCAGACCCCAGGGTGCGTCCGATCACCCATGATCGGACATCTATGGTCATGAAAGAACCCTCTCTAGTTGCTTACTTGAAGTGATTGATTGATTGATCTCTTGCCATGACAGTATAATCACCTCACTCACTCTCTTCTATTTACATTGTTATATAGTTATAACTTGTGTAGTGAAACTGTTAGTTTGAGAGCTTTTAGTTTGTTGAATAGCTTGTTTAGTGAAGCTCTTAGTGTAGTTGGTTTCAGAGCTTTTTGAGAGTAGTGACTTGGCCTTTGTGTGATACATAGAGATCATAGATAACTAGACTTCAAATGTAGAAAAAATAAAAATACATTGCGACAGGATAGTTTTTATTTTTAGTGAGTGGATAACATATTGCATTAGTAATGTTTTGCAGGGAATTAAACCATCCGTGCAGTAACCGCCCGGTCACTGGAGCTTCCTAAAGAAAACGATTTTAAGCTAGTAGCTATCCACTCACTATTTAGAAGGGTATTAATGTCTAACTGACGTTAGTTACATCTGATCCACTTGGTCTACAGTCTGTACGTTTCGGACTCGCGCTATTGTCTGTATAGAGACTTTGGAAGTTTGATTGACATATGTTGTCGTACATTTGTCATATATGGACAAGCTAGAGTGACATCGCTGCCGTGTCATTGTCACCGTCTAGCTGCGATTTAATATATTTTAATTTACAAGAATAAAAAGGCCTCGATGCTCAAGCTCAGAGCTCATCTAGTCAATATCACTTGATCTGTTTCATTTTTATATACTTAATAAGTTAATATTAAGACAAAGGATCCTTTCATGCATTTTTCCCCTTCCCACAATGCTCTCACACCATCTGTCCTGTATTCTTTTGTCTTTTTTTACTTTTCATTTCACAATGCACCCACATCCCCTATATCCCATGCAACCCAGGCTCATGATCCATACTCATACAAGTTAGAACAACTCACATCTAACAATAGTACCGAGTTAGATTTCAAGATATGTCAAGCAACCGTACACATTTCGATTCCAAGACATATTGTAACAAATGTCAAGCACCTCTCATGATCAGTTGAATAAATCTCTAAGCCGTAAATTGTTCAAATCACCATGCAACAAATTATGGAGTCCATGCAACATATGTACATGTTTGCTAGTAACTCTCATATGCTACTCCATGGATGCTTTATGCCAGGTAAGAATTATCAACATATACTACAATGGTCTCACGTACTCTAAATTAAAATTACGTGTGTCCACAATCCACATAGTTTGGCCAACACAAATTTTATACTTCAAGAAGATCATGATATTTTTGTGTTTTTACCGCTATATTTCTATTGTCATCTTTATAATATGAACTTTGTCGGACCTATCAAACTTATGCAATGTCCAGGTCAGGGATTAGGAAAAATACCACAGATATATTCCAGTTTTAGTAGTATAAAGGACTTCAGCATAATGATGACTAAAGAGAATGGATCTTAGATTTGACAGCAACCTATAAAGAATGTAGTCTACTGCAACACTTGGGGCAATAATTAAAACATATGGTGGAATGAATATTAGCACCGATTGAATCAACAAGGATGGTTATAGTTACCACCGACCTATCAAATCCTCTAAGTTCACTACCGTGGCATCACTATTTGTTACCAAAGCAAACCTAGGCAATTCATCGAGACAAATAAGATGGCTGAAGGTGCTGCGTCAAGAACTGAGCAGAGTGAACATGACGAAGAGATGAGGGCATTTCGATGTTTGACATGTCAACATCTGGTACTTCCTCTGCAATTTCCTCAGTCGTGAAAGGAATGCTGCAATTGGAAATTAGGAAGGATCGACTAGATGTAAGTTTCGAGTGCATGAATCATGTGCAAAAGATTAAGACAGAACAATATATATATAAGTTCATGAACTGAAGTTCCAGGGACAACTAACCTTAAGTCATCATCTAGAAGAAATGAATTAGAGACTGGATTTTGCATGTCATTACTCACCATGTCCCTCATTCTGGCAACAACCTGCAAAGAACACATTGAGTTAGCTGAAAGCAAGAAACATGACTGCATGTCACAAAAGAGAAGATGAGAATGTACCTCAGCTGATACACTATGAGTACCATATTTATCGTCCCAGTACATCGTACATAGACGATATATCTGTCTCACACTTAATGCCTAGGAGAAATCAGTGAACCAAGATAAGGGTTTTAAACTGGAAGGATAATTCTAACAATCCCTAACTTGTACCATATAGGAATAGCACTATTGAAATTTGTCCATACCGGGCAAATATTTTTCTTAATCTGCTCAAGTGTCTTTTTGCTTTTCTGTGGAATAATCTGCAGTAGTCGTAGTGTATGAGAAGAAAACATAAAAACAACAAAATAATCTAGCTATCTAGAATGAATGAATTATACTAAGTTCTACCAGAAAGTCAACCGCTTGCCTAATGAACTGCAGCTCATCCCAAGCTGCACCTGCATGCTACAACATAGAAAAGAATAGGCACACTGTTGAATGCTGATCAAGATACAAATGAGAGAAAGGCCTGCTACGAACCTCTTCAGTGTCCACAATCCATTTCTCCAGCACACAAAGCCCAGATTTCACATATTCTCCATTTGAAAATGTGCAACATTCTCGTCGTAGGAGCATACTACAGATTAGAAAAAGGAAAACTAAATCGAAAGGTTTGTTGACCTGGATGTTTTTTTTCTGAAATATAATTGACATGCACAGCCTGACCTATTGAACAACTGCACATTAATGAAGGAGAAAACTTGAGTAACTAGCTTGCGGGTGAAAAAAGAAGGCACCTATATGAAGATTTGATCTGAAGATCAGTTATGAGTGAATAGATCATAAAGAATAAAAACTACTGAGTTAATAACTGTGGGTTTCCTAAAAATATAATAGCAATGGACGGGTGCAAAAGAGGCCGTTAAGTTCAAATGAAAAATTGGACCCAAGCTTCTCTAGCATTTTCCTTCCACACAATGCAATCAAATGGTCCTTAAACTTCATTGGGTTGTACAGTCATTCCTTCCACACTTCATGGGGTTTTGAAAAGCACGCATTCTGTTCATTCAACAAACATGAATCAAATGGACCACCTTATTCCCAAAAATGACCACTAGACAAGAAACCCTCGAAACAGCGAACCAGAATACAGCCAGATTGGATTCTTTTTCTTACAGTTCATTTACCAGTCTTAGGATGAAAATTTTGCTCTAGATCATGCCTGATGAACCCTTGGACTTAAGTTCCAGCTAGCATAAGATACTGAACCACATTAGAATTCTATCTATTGAATGGAAGATCTTGATTGCACAGTCATGTGAACATACTCAGAGCATGCACAGGGTTCCAGATTCAAAACTAAACATACTCCGAGCATGGCAAGTTGGTTATGGTAGGTATATGTTATATGTTTGGACTACTAACTATCTATTAGCTACTTCAGAGGATATAGGAATTACTTAAGTATCAACTCCCAAGTACACTTGCATGACTATGAATAACAACTGAAAAATCATGTAACATTAGTTGCCACCAATGGAATTTGCCGATAGAATGTTTGCACGTTTGTATGGAGTAACTCACAAAATTTTTATGTAGTCTATCCATCAATGAGTCCAAAAATTTTACAATCCGATCCCAATGAGTACTTATCGGTTGCTGCAAGGCTACATCAGGTGATCTCGATCTCCTTCCACTGCCTCCTCGAGCGAGTTTTGGTGCCTTTTTACCAACATAATAGAAGGTTGAAGCCATTGCTTCCCAAAATGAACTGATCAAAATTGTGCAGCCTCCAGCATAGAACTTTCATAAAGTTTGTGCTGGATGAAATCAGCAAGAAACTGGAGCTGTTAGATCACATACCTGAATGCAAAGGCTTAAAAGAGGTGATATCTCTTTCTTTAGATTGTCACGAATTAAGCCAAAGATCTTCTCCAAGGAAGCAGTTAGTTGTTGCTTAAATAGCATGGCTGGGTATCGAGCATCAATGTGTGACATGCTTGTTTGTTGTCCAAAGGCTCTTAAAGGAGACCGGAATGTCTGTAAGAATGTTTACAAAATCAATTACAGATAGCCATGGTATGTGTTTTTATCAGATATGTAACAATATGTATTCTATAAAAAACCCAAGGTCCACCATTGACTCTGTTGGCATGTTCTGAACAGAATTCAGGTTTCCTCTGGGAACTGCAGCTGCAACTTTCAAAGATCTCGTTTGAGAAAAAGTAAGCTACTATGGGCCTGTTTGGTAGAACGTTGCGGAAGCTGATTCTTTTCTAAGATAAACTCTATGCATACAATGACTGCGCGTGGGGTGAATCAAGAGAAGCTACTTTTTCACCTTCCAGCCCCCTAGTTCATTTCAGAGATTCACTTCACAGAACCAGCTCAGTGAACTGTTTGGAAGGATTCAGCAAGCTGCTCTGGGAGCTCTGCCTATTAGTCACATCAGACTAACCAAGACCAATGTAAACCTGTTACCGCTAGAGATAAATTGAAATCCAAAGGCACGAACAAAAGAGACCTATAAAGTGCAACCTGAAAAATGAATACGTTGAATGGGTTGGAACTCACTTCATTTGCCTTTTCACTTAAGTGAGTATCTGAAGACGATCGAGAGGGTGCCATGATGAATCCTTTTGACCTTAAATTTCTTTGCAACATGCACAGAAGGGCAGAAGCATTGGCTAGCCAGTAGGGCAAAATGTCATTCTCGTTTTCTGCCTGAAAAGCAAAATATTGATACCAATAATGAGCACACCTCAGTCACATGGTTAAGGAAAAGAACAGAACAGGAGCCTAACCTTCAGAGTAGTATTGATTGTGTGAATTATGAAGTCAAAAATTGTTGTTCTTTCAGCCTCGAATACTCCCCAATGGAGAAGGCATTTGTAAATGATACATGCTGCAACTGGTTTTCCCTTCTTGAATCCCATATCATCTTTGATGCACCGTTGGAGCACATCATGGTAATCCTGAAAAAAAAATCTTGAGTATGCTTAACTTCATAAGAAAAAAATCATCCTGGAGAGTGGAGATGATTAATATCTAGAAAGAACATGTACATAAAACGACTTTCTTTTTAATATTTAGAGAAAGATATATTTAACCTCATATCTATCAGAATTCATCCTCGACCTTCTTGATTCTGTCTGGTTATGTGGGAGAGGTGCAAGTTTCACAGGTGAAGATTCCTGAAGGGAGACGAAATTTCATTTATCCATAACCGAGATGGATCTACAATGAAAATTACTGTGAGGTCGCATGTCTTACAAAGAATGGTCTTGGGCTGCTTGGTGAAGAACCGCAATGATAACTCTATGAACAAATATAAGAGCATTCATTAGAACATAATAATTCTTAACTGAACAGACTACATGATTATTTATATAGGACACTAGAAGAAAAATGTCTTTCTAGAATGAATAGGATATACCACAGTTCGGCTGTGCCTAGGAGATAAATTCAAGGCCTTCTGTCTCAATAAATGATTCTGATCTTCTAAATTTGATATTTTATCCTCCAAGCTGGAAAAAAGCATGCAAATTATTTAGTAAAACCTCTGGAGCTCTATGATATTTTTCTGTGAAAAAAACTTACTTTTTCAAGTTATCCCGGAGATGCACATAGTTCTTTTCCACATCGTGCAGCTTGTCCATATTATCATGGCTACATTTTTGAGCTTTTAAGAGCTCTTGTTCCAGTTCTGTGTTCTTTGCCTGCATTACAGAAAAGGTTTGACAAATCTAGAACACAGATTTAAACAATCTATCAAAATTAACATAATAGACACTGGAATTCATTAAGGATTAGACCAAGCACAAACTAAGACAAACAACAAACTAGAGTACAATTATAGCAGAGTATTAAGAGCTTACACCACACTGATGAGAGCTAAAATATGAGAGGCATAAACAAAAGATTTTGATGGTGGCATGGAATATTGAATCCAAATTGAACTCAAAGCAGGAATATGGGACTTTAAAATTTACAGGTGGGGAACACCTTCAGTAAAATATTCTCCCTCTTCACTTCTTCTATCTGAGAAAGGCTGTTTTGCTGAGCTTCTTGGTCCTTGGATGATAAATCTAGCTGACGTTGGAGTGAGGCAATTTTCTTGCAACTATTTTTATTTTCTTCATTTGATGCCTCTAATTCTGACTTCACTGAATCCAATATTTTGAGAAGCTTAGATATCTCCAATGCCTTCGACTCTTCAGTAGCAAGCTGTGTACACACACACACACACATAATTATATAACTGATACTGTAACAAAAATCAATTAATATACAAATAATTGAGTGCTCAATTGAGCTGTTGAGAAGTATGGTGAAAACATATAGATGACGTTAAACTACTTTAGATGCATTGCTGCTAATTGTTCCCCACCAAATCCTTAGAGTGAATGCCCTTCATGGTCATACTAGATAAGGAAAAGCACTTCATTTTTACATTAAAAGATCTATATCATACAGAAGCATACCCTTTGCCTCCTCTCTAACGTGAATCGTAAAGTAAGATCTTCTAAGCTCTTCTCGAGTTTGCCTTTAGCTTCACGTAAAGCTCCAGTTTCATAAGCAGCCTTGAAAATGAAGAAGTTCAGTACTTGAAGCAAACTGAACTAAAATATCAACATACTACATAATTAGAATACCAATACACTACCTAATTTCACTGCATGACATGTGAGTCATCAATAATACAAGATAAATTTGTCACAAGAAACATAAATGCGATTAACTATGGAATAGTGTACCAGAAGAATGCATTTCAAATTTAATCATACAGAAAATTAACTTATTGAGTCCGACTTCCATGCACCAACCATCTTAAATTCTTTATCTGTGGAGTAAAGACATAACATACAACACTGCTAGTTACTAAGTCATAACCAGTCTTCATCAAAGTTGAAGCAGGTTGTCATAATTATTTGTTTAGAAGAAAATTGTGTTAGGCGATACTATAACTCAAGAACTTTAGCTCTAATACGACACTGAGATTCATGCATCAACCAATCACCCAAACCTAGAGCTTTTGGTGAAAAGTGTGCAACATGCTTCATAAGATTGTAGACTAATGAAATGTTAAAAAAAGTGTTATATCACATCCAGGACATAAAAAATGAGATAGTTGCAGTGTAGTCATTGGCAATGGAAAGGATTTGTATTAAGCATGCAGAAATTGGTGTCATCATATGCAAAATTTTGGGTTTGGACTTCCTAAATAGAATAAGACAGGAATCATCAGTTCACCACTTCATTCCTTATAAACTATTTATGGCAGTAAATATTAATATCGTGCAAAGAACAAGGAAAATGAATATATTCAATTGTGAAATTGATTGTCACGTCTTGTGGGCACTGTTTGTTGGAACCTTACCTCTAGCAGCAACCAAACTATCAACAGGTAAAATTTACGAAGACATCTTTTTATTTAGAACAAAATTTAGGAAGCTTCGAAACAATAGTTGCTGTTGTTCATACATGTTTAAGGTTCCGCAATGCCCTTTTAGCAAGCTTCTGTCTCCAACAACACTGGATGAGAATTGTTGCCCGTCGATATTGCTGATGGAAATAATGGAGCTTCTGCATCCTCCACCAAGCCTATATATTAAATTAACAGTGTTGGTCAGTATACATCACCTTCATGAACAAAGATCAAACCAGAAAAGTTTATAATATTACTTGAGATTTACAAACGACAATTACAATCTTGATCCAATGAAACAATTCCATGACTTGACAAGTTAAAATTAATGAGAGAGAGAGAGAAACAATTAGAGTTTACAAGAATCGAAGATGAGAAAGACCTGGATAACAGTAGAAGCTTTAGCATTCTTTAAGTGCAGCAACCTCTGAACTGCTAAGATATAGCGAATCCCAGACTGGATCACAAGAGAAGCAGAACGAAGATGCAAATATGAACAGCGACACAACCATCTTCTAGCATATCTTTCAACTGAAACAGCTGCGGCTATCTGTCTCTTAGCTTCAAGCACATTTCGTGCTAAACACCCTGCAGAACAGCAAGTCAGCAGCCAAAGCCAATGACCATTACTTTAAGCATCAAAGTGAAATTTATAGTGCATAATGTAAGTTGGGAATAATAGATTGATTATAGAGGTGTAAAAGGTACAAGTATATATAGGCGTGAGTAGGGGCGGCTTATGGAAACAGAACCATCCTCCCATACTCCTAGCCTAATACAACTCAATCTACAGGTGTGCCTGGTTAGGACTCTAAGGCAACACATATGTGGGCTGGCTGGCCATGATATAGGCACATGGGCCCGCAGTCGGATCATCAATGGGTCGAACGGAAGGCAGCTCTTTGGCACCAAGAGCAACATGCTCTTGAACAAAATGAAGATCGATCTCCACATGTTTGGTCCCTGGTGCTGAATGGGATTCAAAGACATGTATATAGTACTGATGTTGTCGCAATACACCAGTGTAGCTCGGCGCAAAGGAGTATGCAGCTTGGCCAACAGTTGTCATCAACAGCATTTGCAACAGCACAGTACTCTGCCTCGACGCTGGAACGAGAAACAGTTGTATGTCCCTTGGCTTACTAAGAGATGAGATTATCACCGAGGAACATGGCATAGCCCGATGTGGACTTGCATGTATCAGTACAACCGACCCAATCTGCGTCAAATACTGAACAAAGTATGTCATCAAGTCATACTGAGAGCAAGGTCACACAGCCAGTCCCAAGTCTAGAGTTTTCGCGGACGTAACGAAGTTTGTGCTTCAGAGCTGCAAGGTGTGGCTCCCTTGGGATCATGGCATCATGCATATGAAGACAGACCTGTTGGATGGCGTATAGTAAAGGTGAGATATTGCAGAGCACCAGCAAGGCTGCGATAGTCAGAGGGATCCAAAACAGGAGCACCATCGACTGCAGAGAGCTTCAGATTCAAATCAACAAGTATCGAGCATGGCTTGCAGTCTGCCATGCCAGCATGTTCCAGAATCTCAACCATATACTGCTGCTGGCAAGAAGAGGGGTGCAACAGTGCGATGAAATAGAGCATCCGCGGAAGTTGTAAGAATAATATCATCCACATAGAGTAGGACATAAGCCGTGTCATCACAATGATGATAAATGAACAGATATGTCTGATTCGGCCTCCACAAAACCAAGGTGGAATAAGTATGAAGCGAAGTGACTGTACCAAGCCCTTAGCCCTGGGTGCCTGCTTCAGACCATAAAGAGAGCGATTCAGCCAGCAGACATAATAGGCATGTGCAGAATCCTTAAATCCAGGAGGCTGGGGACAATAAACTGTCTCTGTCAAAACCCCATGAAAAACAGCATTCTTGACATCGAGCTGATGAATGGGCCAGTTTGAGAGACAGCAAGAGAGAGTGTGCATGGTTGCAGGCTTCACAACTGGGCTAAAAGTGTTGGCCAGGTACACAAGTAGAGATCAGATTTGGGGCTGCCAGAGGGCAGCTTGGCACTAGGCCGCTTAGATTGAATCTGAAAGTGCCAACTTGGGATACAAGAAGGTCCTCACACCACTGCTACTTATAGAGCAAGTGGTCTACCTGCTCCAGCATATTCCAACCACTAAAGTGGATGCTGAGCATATTCCTAATACAAGGCTTAGAAGCCTGAAAAGTAAAGGACAGGAAATAGGAAGATACGCATTAGGCTTAACTATCAAAAAGTCTCATTGAAGTCAATCCTGGGACACTGAGTTTCCCTGAAAACCCATCATGCCTTATAACTTTCAAGTGAACCATCTGCCTTAAATTTATGCTTGAAGATCCACTTTCCAGTCACCAGATTGGCTGCGGGCGGACGGGGAACAAGATCCCACGTGTTATTCTCCAGAAAGGAGGAGAATTCGTCTTCCATGGTAGCCTGCCAATTGGGGTCGGCATCGGCAAGAGCAGCGCGATAGCTTTGAGGCACCAGGGACAGCAGCATGGCATGGTAGAGCGCAGGCTGACGGAACCTGAGCTTGCCACAGGTGATCATGCATGCTGATTGGCCACTGGGGAGGGACAGGAACTGCACCATGAGGAAGCTGAGGCACTGGTGCAACTGCTGGGGAAGGAGACGACATCGGCGAGGTGGGAGCAGAAGCTGGTTGTAAGACATAATCTGCTGTCCCTCTTTTGCCTTTGTCCTGGGTTGGCAGGAACGAGTGGTCAGCTTCAGCTGCCACTGTAGAAGTATGGCAATAGGCCATTTAGTCTTCCATAGTTGGTAGAAGTACACCAGCTACAGTAGTGGACTGGTACAAGAGTAGATATTGGCTGATATAAGCCATGTAGAGTAGTTGTATGGAGTGGTGTAGCCACCATCCAAGTAGTGTACCAGCAGGTACATGTATATATACTCTACCTATTGCAATGGAAAAGGGCAGTTCATTTGCCACCACTCTTGGGTTCAGTCTTCAGCCAACACTGAAGACAGTGTGCTGTGTGTGTGTGTAGTGAGCTCTGCTCATCTCCTACCTTGGGACAGGGGAGGAGACGAGGGGAGGAGAGCAGGTTCTGCTTACCTCGGGCAAGTGCTGGGCCAACAAGTGGTATCGGAGCCGTACAAGCCGTAGCTAGGTCCACCGACCGGCAATGGCGGAGAGTGCGGTCCGGAACGGCGGCGGGGAGGGCGGTGAACGCCAGCTCCAGCCGGTGCCGCCGCAGGTCGAGGTACGCGTGGTCAAGGAGTATGGCGGCAGCAGCTCCTGGCCCATGCTCACCCGCACCAACTATGGTGAGTGGGCGGTGCAGATGAAGTGGAAGCTGCGGGCGCGGAAGTGGTGGCGGGCGGTGGAGGAAGATGACCAGAGCGAAGATGCCCAGGTAGGGGTCATGGAAGCGCTCATGGCCTCGACGCCGGCGGAGTACCACGAGGCGCTGGGCGCCAAGGAGACCGCGAAGCAAGCCTGGGAGATGCTAGAGTCCCAGCGCGTCGGCTCGGACCGAGCCAAGCAGGCAAGAATTCAGCAGCTGCGCCGGGAGCTCAACGACATCCGGTTCAAGTCCGGAGAGTCGGTGGAGGATTTCACCCTTCGTCTCCAGTCTCTGGCCACTCAGCTGGCCACCTACGACAAGAAGGTGGAGGACGAGGACCTCGTCACCAAGTTGCTGTGTGTCGTGCCGGCGAAGTACTCGTAGCTCGCCATGTCCATCGAGACGATGCTGGACATCTCCACATTGTCTCTGGAGGACGTGGCCAGGCGGTTGCGGGTGGCAGAGAGCCACAGCGCGCCGGCGCCGGAGAAGGAGAAGCCCAAGCTTCTGCTGACCGAGGAGGAATGGACAACGCGCATGAAGGAGAAGCGACGGTCCGGGGAAGGCTCCAGCCGCGGTGGCGGCGACCGCGGCGGCGGCAAGCAGCAGGGCAAGGGACCGGCGGACAAGAAGAAGGGGAAGAAGAAATTCTCCAATCCGAACGCCTGTCGCAAGTGCGGCAAGGTCGGGCACTGGGCGCACGAATTCCCAGAACGCAAGCCGGAGAAGAAGTAGGAGGCGCATGTAGCGGTTGCGGACAGCGACGACGACGAGCACGCTCTCATGTTGGGGGAGTACTGCGCGCTCCAAGGTGAAACAGGGGAGGCGGACGCGAAGCAGGGGACTGCTGCACGTGCCGTCGATCTTGACGAGCCACGGGCGCAGGTCCAACTGGGGGCAGTCGGCGACGAGCTGGAGCAGTGCTGGTACCTGGATTCCGGCGCGAGCAACCATATGACGGGAAATCGCGCAGTCTTCTCCGAGCTAGACGAAGAAACCACCGAGAGCGTCAAGTTTGGCGATGGTTCCCGGGTGGCGATCCGCGGCCGTGGCACTGTCCTGTTCCAGTGCCGGAACGGCGAACACTGGGCGCTGACGGATGTCTACTGGATCCCACAGCTGAAGACGAGCATCATCAGCCTCGGGCAGCTGGACGAGCGCGGTGCTGAGGTGGTGATCAAGGGCGGTGTGCTGCGGATTCGTGACCAAGAGCGGCGGTTGCTGCTAAGGTCACAAGGTCGAAGAACCGGCTGTTCTTGCTGGACCTGAAGGTCGAACAGCCGGTGTGCCTGGCGGCACAATGCACGGAGGAGCCGTGGCTGTGGCATGGCCACTTCGGGCATTTGAACTTCGACGCGCTGACCAAGCTGGCGGCAATGGTGAAGGGGATGCCCAAGATCCAACACGCCAGTGAACTCTACGACAGCTGCCTGGTGGGGAAGCAGAGAAGACTGCCTTTCCCCAAGGCGGCAAGGTACCGCGCCGGGGAAAAACTGGAGCTAGTTCACGGCGAATTATGCGGGCCTATCACTCCGGCCACGCACGGCAGGCGGAGGTACTTCCTCCTACTGGTAGACAACTGCAGTCGCTATATGTGGTTGTAGCTTTAGGCGAGCAAGGGCGAGGCAGCAGATGCCATCAAGCACTTCAAGGCGAAGGTGGAGGCGGAGTCTGGGAAGAGATTGAAAGTGTTGCGGACGGATCGTGACAAAGAGTTCACGGCGGTGGAGTTCGCCACCTACTGCGCGGAGGAGGGGGTGAACCCCATCTCACGGCGCCCTACTCACCGTAGCAGAACGGCGTGGTGGAACGCCGGAACCAGACCATCATCGGGATAGCAAGATGCATGCTGAAGGCCAAGGGGATGCCGGCGGCGTTCTGGGGTGAGGCAATGAGCACGGCGGTGTTCATCCTCAACAGAGCTCCGACAAAGGCACTGAACGGGAGGACGCTGTTCGAGGCTTGGCATGGCCGCAAGCCGAGCGTGGCATTCATGCGCACGTTCGGGTGCATCAGGCACGTGAAGAACACCAAGCCCGGCCTCACCAAGCTTGAAGACAGGAGCACTAAGATGGTGTTCCTCGGCTACGAGGAAGGATCAAAAGCCTACAGGCTCTACGATCCAGTCACCGGGAGGGTGACAGTGTCCGGCGACGTCGTGTTCGACGAAGCAGCGACATGGAGATGGGATGAGGAAGAAACGACGGAAGAAGAAGGCGCGCACGGGATCAGCGGGTCTTTTGTCGTCGAGCAACTGGTCATCACCAGCCAGATCCACGAGCCAGCAGGAGTCGTGGAGGAAGCGGCTGCCCCTGGAGCAGGGGAAGCAGGGGACGGGGCGCCAGCAGCAGGGGAAGCTGAGCCGCCCAGTCCCACCATAACGGGCAGTACTCCGTCACACTCTGCTCTGGGACAAGAGCAGAGGACTCCGACGACGGCTCAAATCGAGTATGCTACTCCACCGCCAGACGTCACCGAGTTCGTGGATGCCTTCTACGACGACGAGGAGGTACGATTCCGCCGTGTGGACAACGTTCTTGGTGATGCAGCAACTCCAGGTTTGGCAGCACGGCTGCTGGGCGAGGAGCTCATGATGATGAGCACAGAGGAGCCGGCCACCTTCGCAGCTGTGGCCTGTGGAACGCGAGCCGGAGTGGCGGCGTGCTATGCTCGAGGAAATGCGGCAGATTGAAGCAAATCGGACCTGGGATTTGGTCGATCCACCGGCAGGATGCCGGCCGATTGGACTCAAATGGGTCTACAAGGTGAAGAAGGACGAGCACGGCGCGGTGGTGAAGCACAAGTCGCGGCTCATCGCTCGGGGGTTTGTGCAGCGAGAGGGGATCGATTTCGAGGAGGTGTTCGCGCCGGTGGCACGCATGGAGTCGGTGCGACTCGTGTTGGCTATGGCGGCGGCTAAGGACTGGGCAGTTCACCACCTCGACGTCAAGTCCGTCTTCCTCAACGACGACTTGACGGAGGAGGTCTTCGTCAAGCAGGCCCCAGGCTTCATCGTGAAGGGGCCGAGCACAAGGTGCTCCGCCTCAGGAAGGCGCTCTACGGCTTGCGGCAGGCGCCGCGGACGTGGAACTCCAAGCTCGACACCACCAATGCGGAGCTTGGGTTCACACGGTGCGCAACAGAGCACGCCTTGTACACCCGCCGACGGGGGAAGGAAGATCTCGTTGTCAGGGTGTACGTGGACGACTTGATCGTCACCGGTGCGCGGGAGAAGGACATCGCATCCTTCAAAGCCGAGATGGCTGCACGGTTTCAGATGACCGACCTCGATGCGCTAAGCTACTACCTCGGCATCGAGGTGAGGCAGGGAAGCAGGGCAGTCACGCTGGGGCAGCGTGCCTACGCGCGGAAGCTGCTGGAGCGGGCCGGCATGGCAAACTGCAAGCCTGCGGCGACCCTAATGGAAGAGCGGGTCAAGCTGTCGAAGCAGAGCACGGCGGAAAAGGTAGACGCGACGCGCTACAGGAGCATCATCGGCGGGCTACGCTGGCTCACCCATACTCGGCCGGACATAGCGTTCGCGGTCGGGTATGTGAGCCGGTTCATGGAAGATCCGCGGGAGGATCACTGGATGGCAGTCAAGCGGGTGCTGCGCTACATCCAAGGGTCGATGGACCAGGTTCTCGTCTTCCCTAAAAGCGGTGGGTCTAGTGGAGGCGAGCTAGAGCTCGCGGCCTTCAGTGACGTGGACATGGCAGGCGATGTCGACGGATGGCGCAGCACCTCAGGCGTGTTGATCCTCCTCGGCGCAGGACGGTGGTGCTATCGACTTGCGAGGCAGAGTATGTCGCTGCCGCCACCGCGGCATGCCAGCTGGTGTGGATGCACCGGCTGCTGGGGGAGCTCACAGGCATTGATCCCCGACCGCCTGCGCTCAAGGTGGACAATCAGCCAGCAATTGCGCTGGCAAAGAACCCTGTCCTCCACGACCGAAGCAAAAACATCGATGTGAAGTTCCACTTCCTCCGTGATTGCGTCGAGGAGAGGCAGATCGTCATCGAGTTCGTCGAGACCGGTCGACAACTCGCTGATATCTTCACTAAGTCAGTTGGGCGACTTCGGTTCTTGGAACTAAGGAGCAAGATTGGCATGGTGGAGGTCAAGACTGAACAGCAGGATTAGGGGAAGATTGTAAGGCATAATCTGTAGTGGGCTGGTACAAGAGTAGATATTGGCTGATATAAGCCATGTAGAGTAGTTGTATGGAGTGGTGTAGTCACCATCCAAGTAGTGTACCAGCAGGTACATGTTTTGTGTATATATACTCTACCTATTGCAATGGAAAAGGGCAGTTCATTTGCCACCACTCCTGGGTTCAGTCTTCAGCCAACACTGAAGACAGTGTGCTGTGTGTGTGTGTGTAGTGAGCTCTGCTCATCTCCTACCTTGGGACAGGGGAGGGGACGAGGGGAGGAGAGCAGGTTCTGCTCACCTCGGGCAAGTGCTGGGCCAACACTGGTCACCCAGAGTAGACGAAGCGGAAGTCACAGGAGGGAAGACAACCATCTGCGCAGCTGGTCGGCTGGGGGCTGCAGAACAGCCATGCCAGGCTGCTGCTAGGCAAGCGACTGCTCTGCAGGGTAGCCACGCCAGGCCGACCGGGACAATGGAGTGGCCCAACAACGGGAGCAACATGCTCGACCTGCACCAGGAATGAGGGCTGCAGAGCCTCAACTGTGAGCGGCAAAGACGCCACAGGAGGCCCAGCAACTGAGGTGGGGGTACCTGCAGGCAACAGTACGGGTGACGGTCCCAAGGGCGGAGCTTTGTTGTGGCCATGTCCCCCCTTTGTTGTTAGAAAGTTTCTTTAGTAAATACTTAAATTTACTATGTATGGAGTGGGTTTTGAGTTTCATCTCTTAGCTTGGCCCCCTCTAGATCTTACATCAAGCTCTGCCACTGGACAGTCCAATGGGAGCCGGCACAGGGTTAGTGTAATCATTGAACTCAAAATCCGCTGGGGTGGGAGTCGTTTGCTGCTCAGCAAAGGGAAAAGAGGCCTCATCAAAGATGACATGGTGAGATACAATGATACGATTTGACTGAAGGTCAAGACAGTGGTAACCCTTGTGGTGAGCCGAATATCCCAGAAAAACACACAGGGCAGAAAAGAGGGGCAAGCTTGTTAGAAGCGGTGGCGGAAAGGTTAGGATAACACTTGCAACTGGAGACACAAAGGTGAGAATAAGATGGTAGAGTGCCAAGAAGGGTGTGATGTTGTCATGTGGGGCAAACAGTTCAGCCGTAGGGCTAAGAAGGCAAGTGCAGCTGACCAGGAAAGTGTCTAATTGGCTTCTGTTAAGGGCGCACCATTAGCTGGTGCTAAATTTAGTAACTCATTAGTGAGTGATTGAGAGAAATCAGAGGAATAATTGTTAGAGAGTTTTGAGGAGTGATTGGCAGCCCACTGCCTATATGTAAGCCGACTGGCTCTTCATCAGAATCAAGCAAACTATTGTCCTTAATATCTCTTTTTCTTCCTCTAAATCAACTGGGCGCTGAGGGGTAAAACCTCGCCCCAACCACGGATCGCGGCTACGAACTACGTAGCTGGGGTCCTGCTACCCTGTCCCCCGGCGCCCTTGATAGATGTGGTGTAGAGAAATCAAGTGTCTTGGTAGGCAAGATGTTAAGACGATAGGTCATGATGTGGAGGGCTTCAACCCAGTAAGAGGGGGAATACTGACCTGAACAAGAGAGAGCGAACGATGTTATTTGTGGAACAGATGATGTGCTCGGCTTTACCATTCTGGGAGGAGGTTTACGGACGTGACATGTGGAGATGGACGCCACAGGAGAGGAAGAACATGCATGCACTAAGTTATCAAACTCCTCGCCATTGTTGCACTGAACTGCCTCAATGGTCGTGCCAAAATGAGTGGAGACAAAGGAGAAAAAGTTACAAAGAGTGGTTGCTGTCCAGAAAGCCAGCCAGTAGGAAGAGGCTGCTGGGTGCCGCCAAGGAAGACCTACTGTGGCTGCTGTCCAGAAAGCCGGCCAGTAGGAAGAGGCGCCAGGGTAGACCAGGTCATATCTGAATAGCCCCTGACCAGGGATCGTGGAAGGAGGGCCAGCCACCTGAGACCGACTAGGAGAACAGCCAGTGCCGGTGCCTGGAGGAGGTGCAGTGCCTGTAGTATTAAACCCAGGAATGGCCTTGCTGACCACCACGGTGGTGCTACTGGTTATGCTGATTGCGCTGGCCGCTGCAGTTCTTCGGAAAGGCACCCCCGGTGCCCGAGGCAGGCTGCTGCTGCTGGAATCAGGGCACTGGAGGGTGGCTGATGGGGGCGACCAGTAGTGGCAACAAAGTCTGACAAGGTGGAGGAGCGTTTGGCGATGTTGAGATCCTCATGAAGAAGTTCGTTCCGGGCAGCGAGGAAGGTTGGGAATGGCCTCGAATGTTGAAGATGCATCCCAACGACGGCATACTTCTTGTTCAAGCTGTGGATGAGGTTGAGAACAAGGGTAAGGTCCTACACAGGCTTACCAAGATCACCAAGGGCAGAGCACGGGCCTGGGTGAGCTGAGGGCATCCCACATGCAAGCCTCGGTGGCATCCTGAGTCGCAGCAGCGAGGGTGACTTCGCAATCGACAATCTCAACCTCAGCGCATCCTCATGGGTCTAGGTAGCCGTTGCAACGGCTCGGAAAGGGCAGAGGCCGCCGTGGCAAGCCTCTCCTTGGCGGCGGTGGCAGCATTGTGGCGACAGCGGCGGCCTTGGCTTCGGTGGTGGTTCCTAAAGAGGCAGAGGGATCGCCAACCATGGGGACATTGCAACACAAGGGGACGCGGAGCGCAGGAGACCAGGTACAGAAGAGGGCAGCGGAAGGAGACGATCGATTGATCCAGTCTCTTTAATATCATGAAAGTTGGGAATAGTAGATTGATTAAATAGGTGTACAAGGTACAAGTATATATAGGCATATGGCAGCTAATGGAAATAGAACCAAACTCCGATATTCCTAGCCTAATAGAACACAATCTACAGGTGTGCCGGATTAGGGCTCTATGACAACATGTATGTGGGCTGGCCGGTCATGATATAGGCGCATGGGCCAGGCCAAATCTATACCCAAAACTATGACCATGTTTTGTTACCGGCCATCGTGCTGAAGCACCAAAAATGGACGCCACACCCTTTGGCAATCTTCTGTGGCTGCCTAAGGAGTCTTATCAACCAAACAGCAGCTACTGTTTTTGTGGCTGTCACACCTCAAAATTTATATTTTGGGTTGTGAATAGTTCTAAATAAAGATAATGATTTTATAATTTTTCTAAATTTTCCAGGATTTAATTAGGCTTTTAGCAATTTAAAACCATGCAAAAATATGAATTTTAAATAACTTTTATAATTTAATTTTAAAAGGGTGATGCATTCATGCCAATTGCATTTGGTGTTTATGAGTGCAAATGATTTCAAAATACGTTAGAGCAACGTTTCTTTCTCTCCGAGAATTTTTCCAACCTTTTCTAGAATTAAATTCCTTTCTCCTTGAGCTTAATCTTTTTCCTCGATCATCTCAACCATATTTTCATGAGCTCAAACTCCTTTATTGGAGTTCCTTATTCTTTAATCTATCTCCAGGATTTTTATGGGAATTTTCTGAGCTCTGGGATATTTTTCATGGCTTAATCAGTAATTCTGGATTTCTGGAATTATTTTAACTCACGAAATTAATTAATCCCGAAATTAGCCCTAAACCCTAATTTTTCCTCTGACCCAAACCAGGCATATAAATACATGCTGCCGTTCTCCTTCTCGCGCTGATCGCAAAAGTACAAACCATACTTCGAGCCGCCATCCTGTTTGCCGCAGATCGGACGCCGAAGTTCCGACGACGAACTTTTCCGATGAAGGTTCGGCGAGCTTTTTCTGGCCAAACTATGCCGTATTTTCCGGTGATCCAAGAGAAGCCTGAGGCAAGTGTCCTTGACCATCTTGCACCTATATTTGTTTTACTTTGAGTTAGAGTAGTTTGACCATTAGTTGCTTGTAGAGTCATAATGTTGAATCCCATGTTAGGGTTTACTAGAACTTGTGTTATCATCCTTGAAACCCGGTTTGGATTGGGTAGATGTCATGCTTAGCTTTGCAGTCATGGGTTGGGATGGTTATCAATGTTCATCTTGATTAATGATCTATGCAACATATGGGTTGGTAATCTTTTTAGCAACGCGGTGACTTGGAAATCCGGCAGGATGGGTGGTTTTGGTGGTGGTATGTGGCAGACTTTTGGGTAAATGTTTTTTGGTGGATGTTGGAATTGGTGGAATGGATTGTGCTCGTACCTGCATGGATTCTAAGGATAGGTTCATGGACAAGTAACCCAGCTTAACCGCGCATCCACGAGGTCAATATGGTAAGACCTGGGTAATTAATTAGTTTCCTCCAAGTTATGCTACATTGGGTCGGTTTGTGTGGCACAAGAGGGGGCTTATGAAGTGGTGTTGGTACCCACTCTTGGTAGTAGAAACCTTAGTGGAGGTGTAAAAACAAACTTGGAGGGGACTTTGTAAAGGCCTTGTAGTGTGACCCCGCTGAGCACCTAGGTAGTGTGAAGCGTGATGGGAAAAACATGACTCGTGGTGGAAGTGTGCAACACTTGCAGAGTGTAAAACTGATATAGAAGCCATGCTCATGGTCAAGAGTAGGCTTGGACTTCATAATTAGTGGATCTTGGTGGCTTTGGATGAATGGTTCAGTTGGGAGCTTGGATGGAATCCAAGTGGTTCTCTAAGGAGAAGGTAGAATCCACTTAGTAAATAGGTGCTAAGGATTTAAGGAAAATAGGATGTGTTGCTTAAGCGCTGGTGTCAAAACTTGTAAGCTTGTCCTTGTGTCGGCCCTCATGTCATACTTTTCCTACACTTGCGGAGTACATTTTGATGTACTCACCCTTCTCTTTGTTCCCCTGCTACCCCTCCCAATTGTTCAGACTTGCTAGGCTGGTGTACCCCCAGTCGGCTGCCTGTAGGGATGGAGACCTTGTTTCGCTCGTACTTTGATGTAATTTTTTTTGTTTAGACCCTCTGGTCATTTTGTAATATGTAACCGCTTTTGTAATAAACACTGATTTGTATCACTATATTGTTGCCGCATGTATGAATAAACAGATCCTGGCATATATGTGATGTGCAATCGGTTTTGTTTTTAAAACCGGGTGTGACAGTGGCGTGTTGTGGCTGGGAACCAAACACACCCTAAATGTATAACACATAAGCCTTTAACCCTATTGTCCTTATAAAGTAATAAGTTATCAATGGATGCTATGCAATAATATTTTGTTAAAGTATTGAGCAACAAGATTTCTCCTAACATGCTTAAAAAAACTCACAAAATTAACATAATATGATACTGCAGGTTAGTTATGACAAAAAAAAAAGCATATTTACCCCCCTCCCCCAAAAAAATATTTAAATTTAAAGTATGAAAACCACAGAAAGATCCAACATACCTCGGCAAAATATTTGGATAGAAATAGAAGCTTTCCTTGTTGAAAGAAATTTCTTGCGAACAGTAAAGGTTCGAAAGTGACCCTGCACAATCCTGGAAGCATTGTCCAGAATCTCACCACGTCTGGAGTCCAACACAGCTATCTGACCAGCCCGGAGAAAAACTTTTGTTCTGCCAAGCTGAAGAATACAATCAGACACAAAATAGGTATATATCATTAAATTGTATTTCCATGAAACTAGTTAATAATAACGCCCCTTCCAAGAGGTGTTTCTGTGCTTCACCATCACAACAGGATTGCACAAACTTTAATGCCCTTGATTGTAAGTAAGAATAAACAACACTTCAGTTTAGCTTCAAACTTTAAAACTCAAAAACATCAAAAATATAAGCACCTCTCATCATCTGCAACCTGTGTAAATATTTTTTTTGGGTGGCAAAAACTGTGGGATATGCAACCTGTGTAACAATTGCCTGGTGGTGATGTACATTTCTTTTTGGGTGATGATTAGTTTCAAGACATGAGCAGTAGCTTATGTCCTTGAGACCTTAGCTAAACAATACATGAAGTCAAAAATAGAGAAAGCAATAACCCAAAGAAAATGGCAACCAGAGAACTCATAAGTTCTAGTTTAATGCGCGAATGCAGTTGAATGTTCTTACATTAGTGTTAAAATAAACTCAACACAAAAGAGGTACGCGATAGTTAACAAGATTGCTGACAAGTTGCCTGGTTGGAAAATGGACATGATGCATCTGCCTGGGAGGGCTACCCTTGTTGGTGCAGTGTTCATACCAATACCTATTTATCAGCTCATTGCCTTGGAATTCTAAATGGGTTATTAATGAAAGCATAAGTCTAGTGCTTACCTACCTAGGATACTTATCTAGAGTAGTTGATGGCTGCTGTGTCAGCACCTTATCTTTATAGCATCTACTTTAGCATCTCTAGAATATGTTGTAATCTTTTCTCAAGGACCAAGCAAGCTACCCTATATGTATCCCCAACCTGCCATAGTTGTGGCAAGGCTAATAAAATCAAGATCCAGCCCCAAAACCTATGTTTTGTCTCCAACAATGGTGACTGGCTTTGAGGGAGGCTCACAGCTGTCAACGGCCTTGAGGCGACCCGTCACCTCCTCGATCGTGAGCTCGGTGAAGTCCAGCAGCGTCTCAATCGATAGAGCCAACTGCGTGTACTTCTTGGGGACAACGCGGGGGAGCTTCTCCACGGCTCTCTCCTCATCGATGTTGGTGTCGCTGAACCACGTCAACTGCTGCTGCAAGGAGTTGAGGCGGAGAACGAAGTCGTCGACGTCCTCGCTCGGCTTGAAAAGCAGGTTCTCCCACTCCTGACACAGGTTGTAAAGCATGGACCTGCGGGCGCGGTTGCTGCCAATGCGTGCGGAAGGGATGGCGTCCTAGGCGTCCTTGGCGGTCCGCTTGTTTGGGAGGGAGGACTGCATCTCCGTCGGAACAGCAGAAAGAAGCACCTCCAGCGCCCACCGATCCTCATCGAAGTCGGCGTCACCGTACCAGACCGTGTCCCACGTGCCGCGCCTGCATCACCATGGACCACACGGCATAGTTGGTCATGGTGAGCATGGGCCATCCGTCGTCGGCGTCCTTGAAGACGGTCTGTACAACGGGAGAGTCTCCCACATGTCGCGCTTGCATCACCATGGACCACTCGGCATAGTTGGTCTTGGTGAGCATGGGCCATCCGCGGTCGGCGTCGGCGTCCTTGAAGATGGTCTGTAAAACGGGAGGAGAGTTGGAGCGGCCATGGCGACCACGGTGCCGGTCCGGGGAAGGGGAGGCACGCCGCCTATGAGGGCTCCGCGCACCAGCATCCTGTCTACCAAACTCCCGGTCGAAGTCCTGCTCTGCTCTACCTCCAGCCGTGCCGCCTCCTCCCGCGCAGCCGCTCGCCCCTCGCGCTCGACCTCTTCACCGAGGAGCAGTGGCCCGTGCGCCAATGCGAGCGGAAGAGGGAGGCTTCAGGTTCTTCGGCTTTGTGTCGTCGAGCAACCGCAAGTGTCAGCCGCGCAAACGGGACAAGGCGGGTGGCGCTCCTGGCGGCACCGATGGCAAGCGCAAGGCTACCTGCGATGACACCTGCAACAACTGCGGGAGGACCGACCACTGGGCCAAGGACTGACGGCAGGCGAAGCGCGGCAGTTAGGCACACATCGCGCAAGCGCAGGAGGGTGACGAGGCAGCTCTGTTCTTCATACATGGGAGCATCGAGCCGCACTCGCCGCGCTCCACCTCGACGAGCCACGGGCCCACATCATCCTCTGCAATGGGTCCGGCGACGGTGACAAGATTGACGGGTGGTGCCTCAACACCGGCGCTACTCACCACATGACCGAGGGGCGGGAGTTCTTCTCCGAGCTTAACTCCGACGTTCGAGGCTCCGTCAAGTTTGGGGATGCCTCCGCCGTGGAGATCAAGGGCGTCGGGTCCGTCGTCTTCACCACCAAGACCGGTGACCACCTGCTGCTCACCTATGTGTACTACGTCCCCGTGCCGAGGAACTCCATCATCATCTTGGGACAGCGGATGAGAACGGCTCGCGTGAGATCGAGGATGGTGTTCTGTGGATCTGGGATCGCCATCATCGCCTTCTCGCCAAGGTTAGCAGAGGTGCCAACCGCCTCTACATCCTCCACGTGCAGGCGGCACAGCCCGCATGCCTTGCAGCCCGTCGCGACGATGACGCTTGGCGGTGGCACGAGCGTTTTGGGCACCTCCACTTTAAGGCCTTGAAGCAGCTCAGCAACAAGGAGATGGTGCAGGGCATGCCGCAAGTCAAGCACGTGGAGCAGTTCTACGACACTTGCATCCTCACCAAGTATCGGCGGCTCCCCTTCCTTCGCTAGGCGAGCTTCCGCACCAAGGAGAAGCTAGAGCTCGTGCAGGGCGACCTCTGCGACCCCATGACATCGGCTATACTTGGAGGCCAGCGCTTCTTCCTGTTGCTTGTCAACGACATGTCCCACTACAAGTGGGCCGTCCTGCTCGACACCAAGGCGGGGGTTGCGGACGCCATCAAGCTGTAGCGGAGGAGTGCGGCCGCCCGGGTGCTACACACCGATAACGGCAACGAGTTCATGACTTACTGCACTAACCAGGGGATCTAGTGCCACTTCTCCACGCCGTACACCCTAGAGCAGAATGACGTCATGGAGCACCGCAAGCAGACAGTGGTGGCCACCACTCGCGCGCCTCCTCAAGCAGAGGGATGCTGGCCATCTACTGGGGGGAGGCGATGATGACTGTCGTCCATCTCCTCAACCGCTCGCCCACCAAGGCCCTTGACGGCAAGACGCCGTACGAGGCCTAGCACGGGCGCAAGCCGGTGGTGAGCCACCTCTGCATGTTCGGCTGTCTCACCTTCGCCAAGAAGCTCAACCACGCCGGCAAGCTCGACGATAGGAGCACGCCGAGAGTCTTCATCGGCTACGCGGAGGGCGTCAAGGCCTACCGCATCCTTGATCGTGCAACATAGTGCGGCCACATCTCTTGAGACATCGCATTCGACAAAGGGCAAGACTAGGCTTGGGACAAGGCAGTGGACGACGGCTCAACTTCAACTCTCAGAGACTTCGTCGTCGACTACGTCCACTTCGAAGGGCCCGGGGGAGCTAGCAGCTTATCCTCACCGAGCTCGTCCACCTTGGCACTCAACTCGCCATCAGCTCCGACGAGTCCTCTACTACCTACACCACCAGCGAGTCCACCACCGGCTACGCCTCGCTCTCCTACACCGGCTCCTCACACTCCCGCACCGGTACCGGCACCGGCACGACAGCTTCGGTCCATGACGGGCAGTGCACGGTGGAGTTTGCCACTCAGTTGTCTGAAGACGAGGATCACGTCAATGCGTACCATGACTTAGCCCATCCCTGTACTGGTGATTCACGACTTTGAGGTGGAGCTGCACTTTGCGCACAAGGACGGCGAGCCCCGCTCCTTCGCTAGGGCGGAGGGAGACGCGGCATGGCACGCTGCGATCACCCTTAAGTGGGTCTACAAGGTCAAGAAGGATGAGGCCAGGGCAGTGATCAAGCACAAGGTGCGTCTGGTGGCATGCGGGTTCGTCCAGCAGGAGGGAGTCGACTTCGACGATGCCTTCGCGCCCATTGCGCGGATGGAGTCCGTTCGTCTCCTCACGCTGGCAGCCTAGGAGGGTTGGCGTGTACACCACATGGACGTCAAGTCCGCTTTCCTCAATAGCGACCTAAAGGAGGTCTACGTCCACCAGCACCGGGAATCGTCATCCCCGGCAAGGAGAACAAGGTTCTTCGCCTGCGCAAGGCCCTCTATGGCTTGTGGCAGGCACCCCGAGCTTGGAACACCAAGTTGGACTCCACCCTCAAGCAAATGGGGTTCCAACAGAGTCCTCACGAGCCTGCTGTCTACTAGCGGGGCAAGGATGGCAATGCCCTGTTGGTAGGCATCTATGTAGACGACTTGGTGATCACCGGCACCAAGGAGGCTGAGGTGGAGGCGTTCAAGGAGGAGATGAAGGCGACCTTCCAGATGAGCGACTTGGGCCTTCTCTCCTTCTACCTGGGGATCAAGGTCCACCAGGACAGCTCCGGCATCTCCCTTCGCTAGACCACCTACGCCAAGCTCATCGTCGAGTTGGGTGGGCTCACCTGCTGCAACCCAGCCTACACTCCCATGGAGGTGAAGTTGAGCCACGACAACACGGTCAAGGAGGTCGACTCCACGCAGTACTGGCGCATTGTGGGCAGCCTTCGCTACCTCATCCACACGCGGCCAGGCTTGGTGTTCGCCATAGCCCTTCGGTTCATGCAGCGACCGAGGACAGAGCATCTGCAAGCCATCAAGAGGATCCTCCGCTACGTCGAGGGCACCACCGACTATAGCTTGCACTACCCGAGGTGTCTTGACGTGGAGCACTTCATCGGGTACAGCAACAGCAACCTCACCGGCGACATCGACACGAGCAAGAGCACCAGCAGGACACTATTCTTCCTCTGCAAATGTCTAATCAGCTGGCAGTCGGTCAAGCAGCAGGTGGTGGCTCTGTCCAGTTGCGAGGCGGAGTACATTGCTGCCACTACCGCTTTGACTCAGGCTCTCTGGTTGGCTCGGCTGCTGGGCGATCTCCTAGGAAAACATGTAGAAGCAGTGGAACTCAGGGTGACAGCAAGTCCACCTTGGCATTGGCGAAGAACCCTGTCTTCCATGAGCACAACAAGCATATCCGCATCAAGTACCACTTCATCAGAAGTTGCTTGGATGATGAGAGCATCAAGGTCGGCTACATCAACACCTAGGATTAGCTCACCGACCTTCTCACCAAGTCTCTTGGGCAGGTCGAGTTCCAGGAGCTTCGCGCCAGGATTGGGATGGTTAAAATTCCCCAGAAGGCGACACACAAGACTTAGGGGGAGAATGAAAGCATAAGTCTAGTGCTTACCTACCTAGGATACTTATCTAGAGTAGTTGGTGGTTGTTGTGTCAGCACCTTATCTTTATAGCATCTACTTTAGTATCTCTAGAATATGTTGTAATCCTTTCTTAAGGACCAAGCAAGCTACCTTATATGTATCCCCAACCTGCCATAGTTGTGGCAAGGCTAATGAAATCAATATCCAGCCCCAAAACCTGTGTTTTGTCTCCAACAATTAACGCGATTGAAAATATTCAAAGAACTTTTCTTTGGAAAGGTTGCAAAGAGGTGAATGGAGGCCATTGCCTTGTCGCTTGGGGACAGATCAAAAGACTAATTGACCTTAGAGCAAGTATTATAGCAGGCTGTAAGTCAGCTAAATGCTGAGGTGGAGGAGAGAGAAGAGGAGAGAAAGTAAAAGCGGGTTGTAAGCTTACAGCCGGCTCACACACAAAAACCAAAAAAATCTGTGAGACAGACAAGTGGGCCATGTATTAATAGTGATGAGCTAACCATTATATAAGTAGGTTGTAATAAGGCTGTAAAGAAATCTTACAGCCAGCAACTGGCTGTATTATAATACTTGCTCTTAGAAGACTGGGAATTCTTGGAAAGGTTGCAAAGAGGTGAATGGAGGCCATCGCCTTGTCGCTTGGGGACAGATCAAAAGACTAATTGATCTTGGAAGAATGGGAATTCTTGATCTAGAAGTGATTAGATGGGCATTGATAATGAGGTGGTTACAGCTTAAAAAGACCTAGCTTGATCACATATGGGAGACTTGATATCATAGGATTGTTCTCCATCTCAGTACGCAGCAGGATACTATTTCAGCATGAAAATGATTTCATGGGACATCCTTGTCCATCTTCCTCCATTTCTGTGTATGCATATGATGATAGATTGTCAACCGAAGAACAGACCAGGACGCACAAACAGATAACACTCGGATCCGTGATATTAAGATGGCTCATCAACAGAAGCTTTATATATTATCTTCAGCTATGGGTATGAGATATATTATCCGCGGTTGACCTCACCCCTGGTCAATTATTATCATGACAAGATCAGCCTATCATTGCTTCAATGTGGGAGCTGTTGAAATCGAGCCATAGAAGAAAATTTGGAGAAATTGGGCTCCACCTCACTGCTGATTTTTTGTTCGGTTGGCCTCCCAAAAGTGTTGGACTTCTGATTGTTTGGCCCATCAAGGTCATGATCAACCTGAGCAATCCCTCTATGTGATCAGGAGTAAACTGTACAACTGTTACTCACTATATGTATGCTCTCAAGCAAAGGGCTAAATAATCTCATTTTTCATTGAGGGTGGTGGCGCCACGCAGCAAGTTAATAAGCATCATCACTAGGGGTTCAAATATTCACTGGGGCTGTTGGCTTGGGAGATATGGAAGCATAGGAATGAATGTATTTTTGAAGGGGCTTCAACTGATCTCATTGCTATATTTGCAGGGCATTAGGGATGTGGCCAAGTTGTGGTGTATGCCGGGGGCCAAAGGCCTCAATAGTATTTAGCCAGTTGTGTCTATGTTGCTGGTTGTAATTTCCTTTACCAATTGGCAAATCCTCTTGTACTAAACTGTGGCCTGATGGACTTGTATGAGTCTTCTTAGAATCCTCTTTCTTCTTAATATAATGATGTGCACCTGCGGTGCATTTGAGAAAAAAAAATGGTCCAAGTCTGGATAGAATTAGGACACTTAACTTGAAAGTTCTCCAGGTTTAGTTGCGCTAGGATCCTCTGCGTCAGTGATCTCTCATCAAATCTGCAATAGTGAAAAAAGTATATGGTAATCCTTTACTCTATAATTATGTGATAGTAAAACTTCCAAATAAACATATGACAGGAGTCAAAAGATGAAAGTTATACATTTATACTACTGAGAGATGCCATATTCTGACATTCTAAAGTAGTCAACAATAATGTTAGCATATCACCTTTCATCCATATGTTCTGGCACAAGAAGTCCAAAGCGATTGATGAATTCAGAATATGTTCGCCTTGTGGGATAACCAGCAAGACTTATCCTAATAGCTTCAAGTACACCCTGTAACGAAACCAAATAAATAAACTAAATTAGTAGCACAATGATTCCAGGAATGAAGCATATCAAAAAAAAAGATGAGTTAAACAGAATGGAGAAATCATTGATATGAATCAAACTTCAAAAACTGCTACATTAGGGTGTGAGAGCAGAAAATCAATGGAACTAACCCCACTCCGCAGTTGCTGTAGTACACTGCCATTTTCAAACTTCTGAGGGCAATTCAGAGAATTTGGTTTTATGCAGCGGATGTAATGAGGCTCCGTCGAGCTAAGTGTCTCCATTAGTGCTTGGAGTTGTTGCTGTTGGGATTAGATAACTGACCATATCATAAGTATAATCAAATAAAAATAAAATTGAAATTAGCATGCATTATTTTGAGGGCTATCAAAGAATTACTCTCCACACAACACACAGAGGGAGAGAGAGATTCATGACGAGAACTCAAATGAGTTCCTTTGACCACAAAAGTTCAAAAATTATATATATGAAATACTAAATTTTGAACTATGATTTTGCCTGTTTCTTTCTTGTTACCCTTTATTGTTAGCATGCAAGCAATACACACTTATTTGTACCACACAAATAGCTGTAAACAAATATCTAATGTGCACTGGCCAGAAAAGTAAAGATAAATAACCCAGAAACAGTAAATAAAGTAAAAATCTGGAAAAACAAACAATTACGCCCAGAGGAAATTAAGAAAACAGTAACGTGCAGCACTATACCTTAAATCGTGAAGCTACTGAAGAAAACTTATAAGATGATTTCAATGGATCATCTTGTTGTGAAGCAAAGAGACCAGAAATAAATGAGCATTTTGAAGAAGACAAAAGGTTTTGGTGCTCTGCAATAACATAATCTCGGTTCTTCTCCAAAAACAAATCAGTTTGGTAGGTCACCTACAAAAAGTAGACCATTATTGCCACATGCTCTAACCTAGTCAGAGCAACAAAATGCTAAGAATAGCTTACAAGAAATGTGATTCACAGGACATGCCTTTCCAGCAAAATGAGACAGCGCGAAATCCGTCTTTGAGAGCTTTGGTTTTTCTAGTCTCGGGTGTGCTCTTAAATTCTGAAATAACTTCATCGCAAAAGTTTCATGTGTTGATTTTCCAAGCATGCTGTTTAACAAGACTAGAAAGGAGTTAGAATTTGAACTCTGAAGTGTTTGATAACACAGTATGAAATCCTACCATGCTTCATCCAAAAGTGAAACTATTCCTATTGGTTTCTGCAAAACAAAAAAGAAATAGAACAATTATATAAATCCACACATAGATGAAACCAAATATTTCAGCACTAGATATATATTCATTGATGCCATCGACAAGGATGCAATTAGTCATTTTCTGCAAATTTGGTAATATAAGTAGATGACATTGAATAGAATAATCGAGCTAAGTTAAATATCACTCAGACACATGCCAAAAACACTTCTAAATGTTAAAGACAGTGATTAAAGGTACAGTTACTTTGAATTATTTTCATATATTATAATAATATGCTAACATGAAACATAAATGGAGGAAAGATTCCAACAAGAAAAACGCATTCAGTGATATATGTTCGAGAAAAGAACACATGCAGTGATATAACCATCTTTTTCAGAAGTTCAAATGTGCAGTCACATTACATGTACATCGGCAAGCAGAATGTACCAACTTTCCTCCTCATAACTATACGTCTGTAACCAGTGCTATATGGATTACTTTTTAATAGAAAATGCACATTACTATTAAGATCAAGGTTTTAGCATAACTACGGCAATGATACTTCTGTAAAATGGCAAGTACAATTTAGAAACTATTGTCTACAGGAAAATTGTGCATCAAATCAACTTATGCCCTTTTTAGATTCAATGGGAGATAACCAACATCTTTAGCTCTATTTCAATTTTAAGATTATTCTGAATTTAGTTCAGCACTACAGCCAAGATATGTCAAACAATTACTACATATTGCAAAGCTACAAACATCATTACAGGTATAGGCGCCTACCACAATCAGAAGGGAGAAAGGAAAAACTTGAAAAGTTTAGTCTGTTAAGTATATGATGAAGATCTAGTCAATAGGCCTATCTATAGGCTCTATCTATATATAGCCGGCTCTATCTATATATAGCCAGGGGGCTCTTTATATATATGTACGACTCCATCTTTGGAGTGTTTTTGTACTTTGCAATTCCAAAGGTTAGTAACATGGTACCAAAGCATGGTTTAGGGGGTCGAATTAGGGCTAATCTGATCCCTAATCACCCCCAAGATCCATTTTTTTACCGGTCGCCGCACGCCCATCGCGTGTGCCGCCGTCTGCCGCCCATCGCGTTTCCTCTGTTTTCACGGGGGTCGGCACATCGCCACCGTCGTCTTCACCTTCACGCCTTCGCGTCTCGTCTCCACCTTCGCGCCTTCGCGACTCGTCGTCGCGGAGCTGTCCGCTCTCGTGGGTCGCATCGCGCGCGGGGTCGTCGTCCGCACAGGTGTCCGTCACGAGTCCGTCATCGCATCACGCGCGGGCTTTTCTTCACGCGCGGGGACGACTTGCGTCCGCTCGCGGGTGTCGTCTTCCCGCGTGCCCTGCCCGTGGAGATTTGGAGCGCCCGCGGGAGTCGTCTTCCTGCGTGCCCTGTCCTCTTCCGCCCGTGGCTCTTCATCCCTGCACGCTGCACGTGGTCATCTTCTCTACCCGTGGAGATTTGGAGTTTTCTTCCTCTGTTTCTGCAGAGACCATCTCAGGCTATTTCCAGTCACGGTGGTAACAGTTTTTCTTCCCTTGTTTGTTTGTTACAACTCTTCAGTCATGTCATCGCAGCTCAACACTATTGTTATCAACATTACCCTTGATGGTCAGAATTACCCAGAGTGGGCTTTTTGTGTGGAAACTGCTTTAAGGGGTCATGAGCTCCTTGATCATCTAGCTGATGATCCTCCTAAGCTTCAGCAGGATCGGAGTAATGCTGCTGATGTCAAAACTTGGCAAAAGAATGATGGCAAGGTGATGGCTGCCATGATCAACAGTACTAAGCAATCTATGATTATGAGTCTATCCAAGTGTAAAACAGCCAAGGCTATCTGGTCCTCCTTGAAGGCACGCTATGTCCAGGACAGTGGTGCTCTCTTGCACACTCTTATGCAGCAAACTCATAGTATTGAGCAGCAAGACATGTCTGTTGATGAGTACTACTCAGCTTTTGGGCGTCTGATGGGATCCTTGACCTCTATGGTGCCTGACTGTACAGCTGAGGATTGTCCAGCCCACAAGTTTATTGAAAAGTTTCTTACTTATCGTTTTGTCATGGGTGTAAGAGCGGAATTTGATTCCATCTGTACTCGGTTGCTTCATGATTCTTCCGCTCTAACAATGGCAAAGGCACTGCCAGAATTGCTTGCTGAAGAGACACGTCTCCGGTCTCTGACTTCTTCCACACGTGTCTCATAATGTGCTGGCTGCTTCTCAGAAGTTCAGTACACCAAATGGTGCCTCGCAGGAGCCTTGTCCGCATTGTGGTAGAACTGATCATACTCCAGATAATTGTTTTGTGCACCATCTAGAGAAATTGGCTGAATTTCGTGCTCGTCACGCTGCTCGAACCACTAGGGGTCGTGGTACAGGATCTACTCCTAAAGGATCTGTGTCAGTTGCTGCTGCTGCTGCTGCTGCTGCTGGTTCTTCATCTTCGTCTTGGGTGCTTGATTCCGGGGCTTCTTTTCATGTGACGTCTGATCAGTCTCAGCTTGTGGCCTGCAAACCAGTTGTTGATGGTGTTTCTGTTCAGACAGCAGATGGTACAAGTTATCCTATCACTCATCATGGTTCTCTTTCAAATTCATATTTCTCTGTTCCTGATGTCTCCTTTGTACCTAAGTTGTCTATGAACCTCCTCTCTGTTGGTCAACTTGCTGACCATAATTGTTTTGTTGGTTTTGATGACTCAACTTGCTTTATACAGGATCGTCGAACCGGGACTGTACTTGGGACTGGCCATCGCCGTAGCGGTTCACCTAGCCTCTACGTTCTTGACACCTTGCGTCTCCCTCACATTTCCGCTCATGTGTCATCAGCCGCCTCATCACCGTCACCATCTCCCTCGTCCTTCGCCAAGTGGCATCATCGTCTTGGTCATTTATGTGGGTCTCGTTTGTCTAGTTTAATAAATAAAGGTTGTTTAGGTCCCACTTCTATCGAGTCTAGTTATCATTGTAAAGGTTGTAAGCTTGGGAAACAGATACAACTCCCCTATTCTATTAGTGATTCCCATGCTTCCAAACCTTTTGATCTTGTTCATTCCGATGTATGGGGTCCTGCACCTTTTGCTACAAAAGGTGGTCATAAATATTATGTTATTTTCATTGATGATCATTCTCGTTATACTTGGATTTACTTCATGAAACATCGGTCCCAATTATGCAATATTTACCAAACCTTTGCTCGCATGGTACACACTCAATTTTCTACCCCAATTCGAGTTTTTCGTTCTGATTCTGGTGGGGAGTATTTATCCGCTGCCTTCCGCCAGTTTCTAGACTCTGAGGGTACTCTTGCTCAGCTCTCATGTCCTGGTGCTCATGCTCAGAACGGGGTTGCTGAACGCAAACATCGCCATTTGATAGAAACAACTCGCACACTTTTAATTGCTTCTTTTGTTCCTTCACACTTTTGGGGAGAGGCTGTTTCCATGTCTGTGTATCTTATTAATAGACAACCATCGTCCAAATTGTCTGGCAAGAGTACTGGTGAAGTTCTTTTCGGGACTCCTCGCTATGATCATCTTCGAGTCTTTGGATGTCTATGCTATGTTTTACTTGCCCCTCGTGAACGAACAAAGTTGACTGCTCAATCGGTTGAGTGTGTTTTCCTTGGATATAGTCCTGAGCATAAGGGTTATCGTTGCTATGATCCTTCTTCTCGCCGCATACGTATCTCCCGTGATGTCACCTTTGTTGAGGACCGTCCTTTCTTTTACAACACCTGTACAAAGTCATCATATGCTCCCACTGAGTCCACCTCTTTTCTGTATCTTCCTCCTATTTCAGTGAGTAATGATGCCACCCCACAATGTGAGTCACCTTCCAGCCCTCTTATCCATATTCATTCATCTTTTGAGACCCTTGACATTGACAATCAGCCACCTCCTCAAAATAATCAACCACCTTCACCACCTATTGATAATCAGCCACCCAATTCTCTTGCATCTCCACCACGTCGTCCACCAATTACAAAGCCTACACTCGTCGTCCTAAACAGCCTATTCCTATAACTACTTCCTCGGCCAGTCCTGATACTCCCAGCCACGATGATTTTACTAACAATGATGAGTCCTGTGCTATTTGTGATGAGACACAGGTTGCACCACCATATAATCTACGGAATCGTGCTACTATTCATCCTCCTGATAAGTTGGGCTTTCAACGTGCGAGTGTTGTTGTTCAGGAGCCATCCACTTTTCAGGAAGCTTCTAGTATTCCAGAGTGGCAGCTTGCTATGTCTGAGGAGCTTGCTGCTCTTGATCTTCAAGGTACTTGGGAACTTGTGCCATTGCCTTCACATGCTGTACCAATCACCAGTAAGTGGGTTTTCAAGATTAAAACCAAGTCAGATGGTTCTGTTGAAAGATATAAAGCGCGTCTTGTAGCACGGGGGTTTCAGCAAACTGCGGGCCTTGATTATGAAGAGACATTTGCCCCTGTTGCTCACATGACCACAGTTCGTACTTTACTTGCAGTGGCTGCATCATCTTCTTGGGTCATTTCTCAAATGGATGTTAAGAATGCTTTTCTTCATGGTGATTTGAATGAGGAAGTTTATATGCAACCACCTCCTTATGTTTGCCGACTTCGTCGTGCTTTATATGGTCTTAAACAAGCCCCTCGTGCTTGGTTTGAACGTTTTGTATCAGTGTTAAAGGTTGCTGTTTCACATCTAGTGATCATGACCCTGCTCTGTTTATTCATCTCTCATCACGTGGCCGTACCTTGCTTATTTTATATGTTGATGATATATTGCTTACGGGTGATGATGTGGAATATATTTCTCTTGTCAAACAGAAGCTTGGTGAACACTTTCAAATGTCTGATTTAGGTCCTCTCAGCTATTTCTTAGGCATTGAGGTTAAGCAATGTGCCAGTGGATACTATATTTCTCAGAGCAAGTACATCCAAGATCTTATTGCTCGTTCTGGACTCACTGACAATCGGACGACTGCCACACCCATGGATCTTCACCTGCAGCTTCGTCCTACTGATGGTATACCTCTTCCGGACCCCTCTAGATATAGACATCTTGTGGGTAGTCTTGTTTATCTCACTGTTACCAGACCAGATATCGCTCATGCAGTTCATATTTTGAGCCAGTTTGTGAGTGCTCCTACTTTTGTTCATTTTGGACATTTACTGCGTGTACTACGGTACTTAAGGGGGACAGCATCTCGATGTTTATTCTATGCTCGTAATAGTCCGCTTCAGCTCTATGCTTACTCGGACTCCACTTGGGCGAGTGATCCAACATATCGTTGTTCCATCACCGGTTATTGTATTCTTCTTGGTTCCTCACCTATTGCATGGAAGTCCAAGAAGCAGACTGCTGTATCTCGCTCTAGTGCAGAGGCAGAACTTCGAGCCCTTGCCACTACTACTGCAGAGATTGTCTGGCTTCGATGGTTGTTGGCTGATTTTGGGGTTTCTTGTGATGCTGCCACACCTCTTCTTTGTGACAGTACTGCAGCTATACAAATTGCCAATGATCCTGTGAAGCATGAACTAACTAAACATATTGGTGTTGATGCCTTCTTTACTTGGTCTCATTGTCATCAGAAGACCATTGCTCTTCGATATGTGCCTTCTGTGCTGCAGCTGGCTGATTTCTTCACTAAAGCACAAACTCGAGAGCAGCATCGGCTTCACTTGATCAAACTCAATGCTTCAGATCCTCCAATTCCACCTTGAGTTTGAAGGGGGGTGTTAAGTATATGATGAAGATCTAGTCAATAGGCCTATCTATAGGCTCTATCTATATATAGCTGGCTCTATCTATATATAGCCAGGGGGCTCTCTATATATATGTACGACTCCATCTCTGGAGTGTTTTTGTACTTTGCAATTCCAAAGGTTAGTAACACAGGCAAGCTGATAAAGGTAAATCAAATATAACTACCATATCATACTCTGTGCAGACAATTTATGAACAGAGAATGTAGCAAACTTCACCAGCACATGACACAGGCATGTCAAGGCCTTTGTATGTTCATTATATGTGCACACTGGTATCAAAACTAAAAGAAAATGTGAGCAAGCAATACAGCATTGGCATTCGTATCACCACAAATAACAGGGGACATTTCAAATGTAACTATAGACTCTTATAGTTTTAGAAGTTTAGACCTTTTCAATAAGATCCAATATATCTTGGTTATCAACAAATTCAATGTAGCTCCAATTAATTTCTTCTGTTTTATATTCCTCCTGCTCCACCTTGAAAACATGCTGAATCAAGAAATTCAAAATACAAAGAATCAAATATGTTTGTGATTATGAGGAAGGACATAGGCAGGGTCATAAAATACCTTATTAAAATGTTGTTGAAGCTTTTCATTAGCAAAATTGATGCACAACTGCTCAAAGCTAGCAGAAGGAAGGGCCATCAGAAATTCGAAAAGAAAAAATAGATTAAACTAAATCTTTAAAAAGTATTTTAACAATAGAGTTGAAGAATCTTCATGTGAAGTAAGACAGCTAACAGTGTAGGTTGGAATTGCATTGTACTACAATTTAGCTTTCCACCTACTCTTTTTGTGTGTGCGAATGTTACACTTTACCATTAAAAGAATTCAACCAAAGTGCATGAAACCAAGGAATGCCAGCATTTCCCACCATATCACAATATTATCAAGTGCTGGTGTATTATATAGGCCCATCAACTTCAGAACATACCAACTAGTCTACTACAAATTTTATCAATCAAGTACAAACACTCTAAGGAATAACTAAGTGCATTAAGATTTTTTTTATTACCATGAATAAGATTTTTCCATTTGAAGTTCTCTTACAACCAAGGGCAGTCAACAGAATTCTTATTCCATTCAAAAGTCCTTGCCCAAGAGCATGCTATGCAAGAGAAGCCAAGGGAGCCAAACATGCCTAACATTACTGAGTTGCGAGCTAGCTCGTTATTTGCTAACCAAATCTGGCACTGGTGTTTGTTAACAAAAATTAGCATTGCATAAATAATTGTGGTGGTATTATTTCGAGACAAGCAGTTCCTTCAAGAATGACCAACATAACAAACTTCAAAGTTTGGTCAAGCTGCTTCTTGACAGGGGAATATTAGGCTTTTGGTTGTCTTCTTGAAACTTGAAGAAAATAACAAAATTTGGCATCACATTAATACTTGTACTAGGTAATATTTTTTAATTATGAAGCTCCTTGAAGAATAGTCACCGACACAAAGGCCTTGTTTAGTTCATCCCGAAAACCAAAAAGTTTTCAAGATTCTCCGTCACATCAAATCTTTCAACACATGCATGAAGCATTAAATATAGACGAAAATAAAAACTAATTGCACAGTTTAACTGTAAATCGCGACACGAATCTTTTGATTCTAGTTAGTCCATAATTAAACAATATTTGCCACAAACAAACAAAAGTGCTACAGTAGCGAAATCCAAAATCTTTTCGCATCTAAACAAGGGCAAAGCTAAAATTTTGGCTAGTTTGGCAGGGGAACAATAGGCCTCTGCTTATCAGTTTGAAAGAAAGACCGAAAGCCTGACCTGTTATATTTGAAACACTCAAAACCATAGATGTCCAAGACCCCAATCTGTGACCTAGACTCCATGTCCTGCCCAATGGACTTATTAATGTTGTCAACAAGCCTGCAGTAGCCACGCTATAAGCACCGCATTGAAAAAATGTAAAGCAGTTCATGAAGAGACATGGTCATACCAATCAAATAGTCGAGCATAAACAGTCTTTGCAAGAGTATCACGACCGATGACAGCTGCAGAACTGTCAACCGCCTTGATTATGTTTCCTTCAGGAGTTTTAATTGTGCGATAGCACAAAGTTGAAAGCAAAAGGCTTGCATCAACCCTAGAAAAAAAAACATGAACTCCCATAAAAGAGTGCCTAGACATAACATATTAACATAATTTATAAATCATGGTGATGCTCACAAAGAACCAATGCATGTGATCATAAATACTGCTAATATCATATATTGCCCCAAAAAATAACAGAGCACATAAAAAGGCAATGTCCAGAGCTCTAACTAAATGAGTAAGACACTGCGTGTTGAGGAAACTGCTTTTCATCTCTTCTTCAGTTGCCCTTTTAGTCAGGCCTGCTGGCATCACTTGAATATGCACTGGAACTTCCAAAGTGATTTCTTCCAAATGATGATGCAGTCAAAACAGCAATACCAGAATCCCTTCTTCATGGAGATCTTCATCATTGCTGCCTGGCACATATGGAAGCAGCGAAACAACTTTATTTTTGACAGAGGACGACCTTCTTTCTCCTCCTGGAAATGCTCCTTCTTAGACGAGGCTAGACTGCAAGCTCTTAGGATATCTGAGGACAAACGCTCTTCTTTCCTCCTTTGTTTAGATCCCTTTTCTTAGTTTTCTGGTTGCCAAGTGGCTCTAAGAGGTGGTTTTTGTTGTGCTTGTTTTCTTGTACAGTTCTTACCCTTTTTTTCTTTATAAAATCTCAGTGGGGGTTTCCCCTGCTGTATTTTATGTTCAAAAAAAAGTAAGACACTGTGTTTCTCAAAAAAAATAGTTTTCAAATGAAGAAGTGAATTGTTTGATGAGCATGGTGAAATAAAGAGAAGACCATGGGACATATGAATCCAGAAAGCTAACAGAGTCATTGATGCATTAAGGGACTTCTTCACTACATTCGATGCTATAATATCTCACCAAAAGATAATAGCATTTGTCAATTTGCTTGAACAACATAAGCTTATTATGGAAAAGGCTACTTTTTATTTAAGTGTGTATTAGACATGTATAGTCTAGTCCAAATACAACGTATATAGGACTATACTCCCTCCGTCCTAATATATAAGGCGTAACCACTTTTTAATCATGTCCTATAATACAAAGCGTGCCCTCTCACAGACATTAATGCAGTAGTACTAGTGCTGAGAGAGAAAATTAAATGCGTTCTTGGTCTTTGAACCAGAGGTGGTTATGCCTTATATACTAGGACGGAGGGAGTATTAGACATGTATAGTCTAGTCCTATGTACATGTCATAGTGCAGAACTTGGGGAGCATATTCCTTTAAAATTTTGGTTACTAAATAGGAGACTCTGGCTTTTGATGTGAAGGGTTCATGGTGAGCACAAATTAGCAGTCTATTAATAGTTTATGGAAAGCTGGGAAAACAGAATCAACAATAAAGTAGCAAATGCAAAAACATAACTTGGTCTGAGAGAATTAGCAGTATGAGCCTACTATGTCCACAACAGAAAATAACATGTTCAAATTGCAGTTTTGTGATGCACAGCACCAGTGACAGGAGACTAAGATTAATAAAATACTCACATAAGTAAATCAGCAGCCATCTGGAGATGGAATTTACATTTTTCATCCTTAATAACAGAGGAATCAAACTCCTTTCCAGGAGAAAATTCAATGTTTCCTAGATGAAGGATAGCAGCCACAATTCGGAATATAGCTTCCTGAGAGTTCATCATAGCATCATGAGTCAAAATTATTTATCAAGAGAAACAAGAATTTTGGTAATTTTCTGTCCTAATGTTGGAATGAGGCCAAGATGAACCTGATCAGAAAAACATATACCAACAATGTCCATAGCTCTCCTTGTTTTTAAATATTCTTCTGCATCACTGACCCCGTCTAATTCATACATATGGCTTTGATTTAAGTAGTAAAAGTTCCTAGGATGAGCAAGCTTGTATTTATCTGCATCCTGGTGATACAAATTAATAATACCATAAAGTATCAATTGTGAGCTAAGTACCTCTGAACTGCAGCACATACAATGTTACTTATGTAGACAACATACATTGATAAATATTGAGCTATGAGGAGGTTTGACCCAACAGAGAGTCTCCATCTCTCATGACAATGAAAATAATTCCATGTGGTAGTTGACACAAATACTAAAATATCAAATTCGAACAAAGTTGAGGAAGAAATGATTCCACAAACAAAAGCATTTGTTGTCTGTTGTGCAAATCCTTCTATACGAAAATTGGCTATTTACGGTATACGATGCTACCAGTTAAGTATCTACAGCAGAGTGGTTAAAAGCACCCAATTCGTAATTGGTCAATTTGTGGACTCAATTACTGCTGGATGCACGCGAACAGGAACTGCGCATAAACGAAAATGTCCATTTACTCCCTCATGTTTTTCGGTTGTCCAGGATAGCCCGCTAAACTATTTTTTCTGCTTCACTTTGTCTAATGAAAATACTATTCCCTCCATTCCAAACTGCAAGTCATTTTGGCTTTTCTAGAAACATAGTCATTACCATATATCTAGACATAGTGTATATCTAGGTGCATAGCAAAAGCTATGTACCTAGAAAAGCCAAAACAACTTATAATTTGGAACGGAGGGAGTAATATATAGTCACTTCACTCCATATTTGAGGCGAAGCTTCACTTCTTAGTGGCATTTGTCTTTTTATATACAAGTTGTATTTCAAGTTGAAACTTATGTGAGATTGTAGACGATAACATACCCTATTTTATGAAATATGTGCATAATCTTTCATGACTAGTTGCATATATCGGTAGCAGCTGAAATCAGTTTAATCCTCAGGAAATGGAAAATTTGTCCTTCCCTGGTGATAGAAGACAGCCAAACAGGCTTGGATTGCTTAGTGACGAGATTACAGAGGTGTTTACATATAAATAGAGTAGAGGAGGGTGGCCCAAGGGGCCAGCCGAGTCCCAAGGGTCCAGCCAGAGTCCCAAGGGGCCAGCAGGGCATTAACTTGGCACAGCAAGCTTGGGGAGTAAATGTTAGTCGCTGGATCCTTGCTCTAGGTGTGAGCAGGATCCTTACTCTCATTGAGAGGATAGCACACTGAGTTGGGGCAATTTTTTGGGTTTATTTCTCACACAATGCTATGCCAACCTGAGGGGTTGGGGATACATATTTATAGGGCTGCTAACCAGCCAGCATATGCCAAGATGCTAGTCTAAGATGCTAGTCTAAGATGTTGTCCTACAGATGCTAACTGCTGTCCTAAAAGCAGTCAAGATGTTGTCCTACAGATGCTAACTGCTGTCCTAAAAGCAGTCAAGGATGCTGTCCTACACAAGGACCATGTGCTGCCTACTGCAGCCCACAACCACCAGCCAACAGAGACTTATCCATCATTCTCCCCCTAAGTCTTGTGTGGCTCCTTGTGGGGTATTTGAGCCATCCCGATCCTGGCGCGAAGTTCCTGAAACTTGACTCGCCCAAGGGACTTGGTCAGAAAGTCGGCGAGCTGGTCTTGGGTGTTGATGTAGTTGGCCCGAACGCTCCCTCCAGGCAGCTCCTGATAAAGTGGTACTTCACCCGGATGTGCTTGCTGCGCTCATGGAAGACTGGATTCTTCCCCAAAGCCAAGGCGGACTTGCTGTCCACCCTGAGCTCCACTGCCTCTGCGTCTCTGCAAGGAGATCGCCAAGCAGCCGAGCCAGCCACAGAGCCTGAGTAGAAGCGGTAGTGGCTGCGATGTATTCTGCTTCGCAGCTGGACAGAGCCACCACCTGCTGCTTGACCGACTGCCAGCTGATCGGACACTTGCCGAGGAAGAAGAGCGTCCCGCTGGTGCTCTTGCTCGTGTCGATGTCGCCGGCGTGGTCGCTGTCACTATACCCGATGAAATGTGCCGCACCGGGGCACCTCGGGTAGTGCAAACCGTAGTCGGAGGTGCCCGCGACGTAGCGGAGGATCCTCTTCACGGCCTGCTGGTGCTCCGTCGTCGGTCGCTGCATGAACCGGGTGACGTAGCCGACGGCGAACGCCAAGTCCGGTCGCGTGTGGACAAGGTAGCGAAGGCTGCCCACAATGCGCCGGTACTGCGTCGCGTCCACCTCTTCCTCCGTACTCTCCCGACTCAGCCTCAGCCTCTCCTCCATAGGAGTGTGGGCTGGGTTGCAGCCGGTGAGACCGCCCAGCTCCACAATGCGCTTGGCGTAGGCTGTCTGGCGGAGAGAGGTGCCGGAGCTGTCCTGGTGGACCTCGATCCCCAGGTAGGAGAGAGGGCCCAAGTCGCTCATCTGGAAGGTCGCCCTCATCTTCTCCTTGAACGCCTCGGTCTCCACCTCCTCGGTGCCGGTGATCACAAGATCGTCGACGTAGACACCCACCAGCATGGCCTTTCGTCCACTGCCCCGCCGGTAGATGGCCGCCTCGTGCGGGCTTTGCTCGAAGCCCATCCCCTTCAGCGTGGAATCCAGTGTGCATTCCACGCCCTCGGTGCCTGCCGCAAGCCATAGAGGGCCTTGCGCAGACGAAGCACCTTGCCTTCCTTGCCGGGAATCGCAAACCCCGGTGGCTGGTGCACGTAGACCTCCTCCTTCAAGTCGCCGTTAAGGAACGCCGACTTGACGTCCATGTGATGGACACGCCAGCCCTCCTGGGCAGCTAGCGCAAGGAGAAGTCGTACGGACTCCATCCGTGCTACGGGGGCGAAAGCGTCGTCGAAGTCGACCCCCTCCTGCTGCACGAAGCCTCGTGCTACCAAGCGAGCCTTGTGCTTGACGATGGCACCGGCTTCATCCCTCTTTAGCTTGAACACCCACTTGAGGGTGATCGCGCGGTGACCACGGGGGAGATCAGCGAGCTCCCAAGTGCGGTTCTGCTTGACCGCGTCCATCTCCTGCTGCATCGCGGCACGCCATGCCGCGTCTCCCTCCGCCTCAGCGAAGGAGCGAGGCTCACCGTCCTCGTGTGCCAGGTGCAGCTCCGCCTCGAAGTCGTGTACCGCTAACCCAGGGACACGTTGATTACCGAGGATGTTGTCCATGGTGCGGTAGCGTAGAGGCTCATCGTCTTGGTAGGCGTCGACGCGATCCTCGTCGCCGGACAGTGGAGTGGCGAACTCCACCGAACGCTGACGGACCAAAGCTGCTGGTGCCGACCTTGGAGTTGCCGGTGCCGGTGCAGGAGAGTGGGGAGCCGGTGCAGGAGTGCGTGGTGTAGCCGGTGGTGTTGGACTCGCTGGTGGTGAAGGCGGTGGTGGGCTCGCCGAAGCTGATGGCGAGCTGGGTGCCGAGGAGGGCGAGCTCGGTGAGGACGAGCTGCTAGCTCCCCCAGCTCCCTCCAAGTGGACGTAGTCGACGAAGAAGTCCCTGAGGGTCGAAGCCGAGCCGTCGTCCACCGCCTTGTCCCAAGTCCAGCCTCGCCCTTCATCGAACACGACGTCCCGGGAGATGCGGACGCGCTGTGTCACAGGGTCGAGGATGCGGTAGGCCTTGGCGCCCTCCGCGTAGCCGATGAACACTCCTGGAGTGCTCCGGTCGTCGAGCTTGCCGACGTGAATGAGCTCCTTGGTGAACGCCAGACAACCGAAAATGCGGAGGTGGCTCACCACCGGCTTGCGCCCGTGCCAAGCCTCGTACAGCGTCATGCCGTCAAGCGCCTTGGTGGGCGAGCGGTTGAGGAGATCGACAGCGGTCATCACCGGTCATCACCGCCTCTCCCCAGTAGATCGTCGGCATCCCTCTCTGCTTGAGGAGGGCGCGGGCGGTGGTGACCACCGTCTGGTTGCGGTGCTCGACGACGCCGTTCTGCTGCGGGGTGTACGACGCGGTGAAGTGGCGCTGGATCCCCTCGTCGGCGCAGTGCGCCGCGAACTCAGCCGCCGTGAACTCACCGCCGTTGTCCGTGCGCAGCACCCAAAGCTTGCGGCCGCACTCCTTCTCCGCAGCAGCTTGGTGGTGTTTGATGGCGTCCGCGGCTGCCCCCTTGGTGTCGAGGAGGACAGCCCACATGTAGCGGGACGCGTCGTCGACGAGGAGGAAGTAGCGTCGTCCTCCAGGTGTAGCCGGTGTCACGGGGCCGCAAAGGTCGCCGTGCACGAGCTCCAGCTTCTCCTTGGCGCGGAAGCTTGCTTGGCGGGGAAAGGGCAGCCGTCGCTGCTTGGTGAGGACGCAGGTGTCGCAGAACTGCTCCACGTGGTCGACGCACGGCATGCCCTGCACCATCTCCTTGTTGCCGAGCTGCTTCAGGGCCTCGAAGTTGAGGTGCCCAAAGCGCTCGTGCCACCGCCAGGCTTCATCGTCCCGCCGAGCTGCATGGCAAAAAGGTTGCGCCACCTGTACGTGAAGGACGTAGAGGCGATTGCTCCCCCTGTTCACCTTGGCGAGAAGTCGGTGACGAGGATCCCAAATGCGAAGCACGCCGTCCTTGATCTCCACGCGCGAGCCATTCTCATCCAGCTGTCCCAAGCTGATGATGGAGTTCCTCAGCGCGGGGATGTAATAGACGCCGGTGAGCAGCCGATGCTCACCATTCTTGGCGACGAAGATTACGGAGCCGGCGCCCTTGATCTCTACGGCGGAGGCGTCCCCGAACTTGACGGAGCCTCGAATGTTGGAGTCGAGCTCGGAGAAGAACTCCCGCCGGCCTGTCATGTGGTGGGTGGCGCCGGTGTCGAGGCACCACCCATCAATCTTGTTGCTGCCGCTGGACCCGCTGCTGAGGAGGGCGTGTGCCTTGGCCTCGTCGAGGTGGAGAAGAGCCGCTACAGCCGATGCTGCTGGAGGTGGCTCGGTGCTAGCATGTGCCATGAACAGAGCTGGCTGCTCCTCCTCCTCCGCCTGCGCGACGTGGGCCTGGGCGCGTCGTGGCTGCCTGCAGTCCTTAGCCCAATGGCCAGCAAGACCACAGTTCCTGCAGCAGTCATCTTGTGCCGGCTTGGGTTTTTCGGCGGCGCCTTGGACACCTCCGCGGGCGCCTCCGTTGGCACGCCCTTGCGCCCCGGCCTGGGCGCCTTTGCGTGACTTGCCACGCTTGCGGCTGGCTGCTGCAGAAGAAGGCTCCCCCTTCTTCTTGTCACCTTGCCCGGCAGCCCACTGCTCCCGGGTGAGAAGGAGCTTGGGCCCCGAGGAGGGTTGTGACTCGTCAATGTCGACGACCTTGAGGCGACCTATCGCCTCCTCGATCGACATCGTGGAGAGGTCTAGCAGGGACTCAATTGAGCGAGCCATCTGCTTGTACTTCTCGGGGACGCAGCGGAAGAGCTTCTCGACAGCTCTCTCCTCGCTGTAGGTGTTGTCACCAAACTGCACCACTTTCCGCAGCAAAGTGTTGAGACGGAGAGCAAAATCATCAACGTCCTCACCTGGCTTGAAGGCCAGGTCCTCCCACTCCTTGCGGAGTTGCTGCAGTGTGGACTTGCGGGCGCGATCACTGCCGATGCGTGCTGCAGCAATGGCGTCCCAAGCATCCTTGGCAGTCCGCTTGCTGGTAAGCGAGAACTGCACCTCGGTCGGGACTGCAGCGATGACGGCATTCAGTGCCCGTCGATCCTGGTCGTAGTCGACGTCGTCGTACCGGACTGCCTCCCACATGTGCAGCACCTTAAGTCTCACCTTCATCACCGCAGCCCACTCAACATAGTTGGTCTTGGTGAGGGTAGGCCACCCACCACCAGGGCCAACGTCCCTGGCAACAGCCTGGTACCCGTGGTAGCCACGGTACCGATCCGGGGAGAGAGAGCCACGCGGCCTGCGAAGGCCGTGCTCTCCCTCGACCCGTCCACCGCCGTTGCCATTTGCGCCTCCTCCAGGAGCGTCGTCGGCTCCACCGCGGTACCGGTCCGGGGAGGGAGAGCCACGTGGCCTGTGAAGGCCATACTCTTCCTCGACCCGTCCACCGCCGTTGCCGTGCGCACCTCCTCCAAGAACGCCGCCGGCGCCTCCACGCCTGTCTGGACTGCGGCCACGCTCGTGGGCGTGCACAGCTGCCCACTGCGCCGCTCGCCGGCGTGCTGCATCTCTCTCCAGCAGCTCCAGGTCTGGGTCAGCACTGTCATCAGCAGCGATGGAGCTGCTGTGACTGCTGCGCAGGTCCTCAACCTCCGCTGCCGCTGCACGCGCTGCATCTGCAGCTGCTGCTGCCTCCACCTCCGCTCTGGCTACTGCCAGCTCCGCTTGGGCCAGCCTCGACGTCCTCGCTGCTGCTGCAGCGGTCGCTGCCGCTGCTCGCCTGCGCTCCTCTGCTGCAGCGAGGTCGGCCTCCTGCCGACGACGCGCGCTCGAGGTGCCCGAGTGCTGAGACTACCCTTCTGTGGCCATGGCGCGCTGCTGCGCGGAGAGCAGAGGCAGCTGGAACAGCTGCTGCTGCCAGCCGGGGCTGCTGCGAGGCAGGGAGCTCGACTGGAGAAGGGATTGAGCAGGAAATGCTTAGGCTACAGGATACTACAGCTCCGATACCACTTGTTAGTCGCTGGATCCTTGCTCTAGGTGTGAGCAGGATCCTTACTCTCATTGAGAGGATAGCACACTGAGTTGGGGCAATTTTCTGGGTTTATTTCTCACACAATGCTATGCTAACCTAAGGGGTTGGGGATACATATTTATAGGGCTGCTAACCAGCCAGCATATGCCAAGATGCTAGTCTAAGATGCTGTCCTACAGATGCTAACTGCTATCCTAAAAGCAGTCAAGATGTTGTCCTACAGATGCTAACTGTTGTCCTAAAAGCAGTCAAGGATGCTGTCCTACACAAGGACCATGTGCTGCCTACTGCAGCCCACAACCACCAGCCAACAGAGACTTATCCATCAGTAAATAGCTAGGAGATTACACAAGTAACTAGGTGATTACAGTAAATAGCAATTAATTCTAACACCCCCCCCCCCAGTCAGATCGTCGGTGGAGCGGACGTTCAGACTGGAGCGAAAATCCATGAAAACAAAGGAAGGGAGCCCCTTGGTGAAGTCATCGGCGAACTGTGACGTGGTGGGCACATGAAGAACATGGACTGCACCCATGGCAACTCTTTCACGGACGAAGTGAAGGTCGATTTCCACGTGCTTGGTGCGTTGATGTTGAACGGGGTTGGTGGAGAGGTAGACGGCGCTGACATTGTCGCAGTAGATGAGGCAGGTAGAGTCCAGGGGGTGATGGAGTTCCTGGAGTAGTTGTCGCAGCCAAGATGCTTCAGCGACGCCGTTGGCAACAGCCCGATATTCTGCATCAGCAATGGACCGGGAGACAGTGGGCTGCTGCTTGGATGACCAAGAGACGGCGTAGCCAGATGTGGAGCGACGGGTGTCCGGACAGCCAGCCCAATCAGCATCGGTGTACACACGGAGCTGTGTCGGGGCTGTTCGGGGAATGATGAGTCCATGACTGAGGGTACCCTGGAGGTAGCGAAGGATCCTCTTGGCAGCGACAAGGTGAGTTTCTCGCGAATCATGCATATGGAGGCACACTTGTTGGACAGCATAGGCAATGTCAGGCCTAGTGAAGGTGAGGTACTGGAGGGCGCCCACAAGGCTGCGGTAAGCAGTGGGATCAGCAACTGACGGTCCGGCACCAGCTGGTACCTTTGCACAAGTGTCAACTGGAGTGGAGCAAGGCTTGCAGTCACTCGTGCCATGGCGAGCAAGTATGTCCAGCTGACGCTGTGAAAGAATAACAGAATCTCTGTGGCGCTGAACTGCAATGCCAAGGAAGTGATGCAGAGGTCCAAGATCCTTCATGGCGAACTCCTTTTTCATAGCAGCAATGACACGGTGCAGGAGCTGCTGAGATGAGGCCGTGAGGACAATGTCATCCACATACAAGAGCAGGTAGACTGTCTCAGTGCCACGGCTAAATATGAAGAGTGAAGTGTCTGACTTAGCCTCAGTGAATCCCAGTGAGAGCAGAAAAGAGGCAAAGCGATTGTACCAGGCCCGCGGGGCTTGCTTCAAGCCGTAGAGGGATTTGTTGAGTCTGCAGACATGATCTGGTAGTGCAGGATCAGCGAACCCAGTAGGTTGAGAGCAGTATACTTTTTCTGAGAGCGTCCCATGGAGGAAAGCGTTCTTCACATCAAGTTGGTGAATCGGCCAATCCCTAGAGTGTGCCACTGTGATGACTGTGCGAACAGTGGCCGGCTTGACAACCGGGCTAAAGGTTTCATCATAGTCAACACCGGGGCGTTGAGTGAATCCCCGAAGGACCCAACGAGCCTTGTATCTCTCCAATGAGCCATCGGCATGGAACTTGTGCTTGAAAATCCGTTTTGCAGTAACAACGTTGGCCTTGGTAGAACGGGGGACGAGGTCCCAAGTGTGGTTGTCCTGAAGGGCTGTATATTCATCTTCCATGGCCTGGCGCCAATGTGGATCAGCAAGAGCATCATGACAGGACCGCGGTAGTGGAGACAAGGCCTCGGTATGCAAGGCGAGGCAAGGCTGCTGGTACCCTGTTTTTCCACGGGTCGCCATGCCATGGGAGTTGGCGACCAGCAGGCATTGGAGGATCGCTCTTGACATAGCGAGGTGGAGAGGGGACCATGCTGGAGCGCCGAAGAGGAGCCCCCGCCGGGCGCTCGGATGGCGGGGCTGGAGCTAGTGTACGCCTGCTGTAGACATTAATAATGGGTGGTTTCTAGGGTGCAATCACTGGAGGAGCACGCCTCCTGTAGACGTGGACGACGGGTGGTGCCGGAAAGACTGGTACAAGGGGCGCTTGTACAGGAGACGTCCCCCTGCACACATCTGGTAGCGCTGAAGTGGAGGGCGCCGGCAGCACCGAAGGTGCAGTAGGCGATGCAGGAGGACGGGGCGTCGGTGCTGGAAACCCGGGAGGGGCCCTGGATGCCAGTGTGCCCATGCGGGCCAGCGAGGGTACCAGAGGCACCGGCTGGGAGGGAGCACGCGTTGAGGGAGGTGGTGGCAAGGGGCCAGCAGCTTCGGGTGTACCTGCAGGAAGTGGAGACACTGGGAGAGTGTCGTCATCAGTTAGAAAATCAAGTTCCAGCAGGGGTGGGGATGGCCGGCTGTGGGAGAAGGGAAATGTTGTCTCGTCAAAGACAACGTGGCGCGAAACGATGACACGGTTGGTGGTGAGGTCGAGGCACCGGTAGCCCTTGTGATCCGGTGAATAACCAAGAAAGGCACAGAGTGTGGAGCGGGGGGCAAGCTTGTGAGGAGTGGTGGCAGAGAGGTTGGGGTAGCAGGTGCACCCGAAAGCGCGAAGATCATGATAGGAAGGATGGAGGGCGAAGAAGGGGGTGCTCATGTGTAGAGTTTTGGTAGGAAGGCGATTGATGAGGTAGGTGGCAGTGGTTAGAGCATCAGCCCAGTAAGAGGGAGGCATGGAGGCCTAAAAAAGAAGAGTTCGTGTGATGTTGTTGACGGTGCGGATCATGCGCTCAGCTTTCCCATTTTGCTGGGAGGTATAGGGGCACGACATGCGAAGGGTAGTGCCGTGAGCAAGAAAGAAAGTGCGAGAGGCGGAGTTGTCAAACTCGCGACCGTTGTCACATTGGACTGATTTAATGGTGCAGCCGAATTGGGTGGACACATGAGCGAAGAAATTAGAAATTGTTGGGAACGTATCGGACTTAGCGCAAAGGGGAAAAGTCCAGAGAAAATGGGAGCAATCATCAAGAATGACTAGATAATATTTGAAACCAGAGACACTAACAACAGGAGATGTCCATAGGTCACAATGAATTAAATCAAAATTCTTGGCTGCTCTAGACAGAGAAGTAGTAAAAAAGGAAGACGTATATGGCACCCAAGCTGACAGGCGTGGCAGATGGAGTCATCTTCAGATTTGCTGCAGACAATCGAGGATGACTGAGCGAGGTGCTAAAGTGGAGCCTTGCCGAGGGTGACCAAGACGCCTGTGCCAGGTAGTCGGCGAAGGAGTAGCGACAAGGGCGCAGGAGCCGGTGGTGGATGAAGGTAGCTGTAGAGTGTAGAGAGGCCCCGTGCTGTTACATCTGAGGAGGGTGTTCTGGGTACGGAGATCCTTCACAGAGACACCAAGAGAGTCAAACTCAACAGCAAAAAGGAGATTTTTTATGATGTCAAGTGCAACAAGGACATTATCGAGGCAAAAGGGTCCAGGAAGGACAGCATAACCGGTGCCAATGACAGGAAGGGTGGCACCGTTGCCTACGACAATGGAGGAAGGAAAGGAAGAGCATGGCGAAACGGTGACCATACCAGGGTTTGCGGTGATGTGGGAGGAGGCACCCGAGTCGATCACCCAATCCGAGGAACTCGGTGACGGGGTGAGTGGCGGTGCTGAAGGTGCTGGCGAGGCCCTCAGGCGTCCATGGCGCCCAAGCAGGAGGTGCCTGAGGTGGCTACGAGTAGTAGGACCCTGGAGCCGGCGGAGGAGGTACACAGGTGGCACGCCTACCATCAGAGCCTGCTGCAGCGGTGGTGCAGGCTGGACTGCGCGTGGTGGAGGGCCATGGGCCCCGCCGGCGGTGGACCCTGGCCATATGTGGATGGAACCGGTCCAGGGGTTGAGCAGCGATGGCCACTGCGGTGTGCCTGGTGCAGTACCGCCCTGTGCACTGCCTTGGGAGCCGCCAGAGCCACGCCCACCACGGCGGCCGCGGCCGTGGTTGCCACTGGATGGCTGTCCAACAGCAGCTGATGGCCAGCAGCAGCAGCCTGATGATGGCGTGGAGGCGTAGGTGAGGGCGAAGTAGGTGGCCTGGTGGATGGCGCGGTGACGAGAGCCGAAGGAGGGGCAGAGGGCGTCCCCATGTTGAGCTCGGCCAGCCGGAGGTCAGCACGAACATCAGCGAAGGACGGGAACGGCCTCTGGCGGGTGACGAGCTGGGACATGAACTGGAAACGCTCATTGAGACCTCGCAGAATGTTCAGTACCAGAGTTCGGTCCTAAATGGGTTCGCCGAGGTCGGCAAGAGCGTCTGCCATGCTCTTCATCTTGCGGCAGTAATCATCAATGGAGAGGGCACCTTGGCAGAGGGTGCGAAACTCGGCGTCGAGGAGCATGGCGTGGGACTCGCGATTGTTGAGGAACTGCTGCTCAATCCCAAGCCATGCTGCCCAAGCGGTGAGGCCGTCGCGCTCATGGACGACGTCCAGGAGGTCAGCGGAGATGGTGTTGAAGAGCCAAGAGAGGACGACGCAGTCCATGCGTGACCACGCCGGATCATAGGGGCGGGAGTCGATGAGGACGTGATCCTTCAAGGCGAAGCGGCCGAGGATGAGAAGGACGTAGTCGCGCCACTTGGAGTAGTTGGAGGACTGAAGATCAAGAACTATGGGGATTAAGTTCTTGATGTTCTGGACGGCAGCAGCTTGACTGTGGAGGTGGGCGATGGCTGTAGCTTCAGAGGAAGCAGAGCGCACGTCGTCATCCTCTGGATCAGCGTTGTCGTCCGGAAACTCAGTGCGCAGGCGATCCAGGAGGGCCGCGGCCTGCTGCTCCAGGGCATCTGCCTGTGCGCGCTCATTGTTGAGATTAGCAGCAGCAGCGCGGACACGCTCCTGGGCAGCGGCAGCGGACTTGAGAAGGGTAGCTTCTTCCTCAAGCTGCTGGCTGCGCTCTGTGTTGGAGGTGCGCAGAGAGGAGGCCTCGTCCTCCAGGCGCTTGGCAGCAGAGAGGGCTTCGTCGCGGAGCTTGGCCGCGGTAGCCATGGTGGAGGAGCCAGAGGCGGCCATTGGCGCGCGACAGCTTGGGTTGGGTGGGGTGGGAGCGGAAGCAGATAGATCGTAGTTTTAGTCTGATACCATGATAGAAGACAGCCAAACAGGCTTGGATTGCTTAGTGACGAGATTACAGAGGTGTTTACATATAAATAGACTAGAGGAGGGTGGCCCAAGGGGCCAGCCGAGTCCCAAGGGTCCAGCCAGAGTCCCAAGGGGCCAGTAGGGCATTAACTTGGCACAGCAAGCTAGGGGAGTAAATAGCTAGGAGATTACACAAGTAACTAGGTGATTACAGTAAATAGCAATTAATTCTAACACCTGGAAAACAAAGTAGGGATTTTCCAGATCCAAATTTTACAGCTTCATATTATGGGGAACATCATAATTAGTCTCAGGGATAATAACTAATATAAAAACACCAAAGGTCTGTGTCTGTAAACAAACCTTCCCAGATGCACAAAGTTGATAAAAGCAGTGGTAATTCCTTTCAGATTCAGAAACTTGCACAACACGAGACCGTTCCAGGAGGTAAGTTCGAACTGCAGCCCCAGATATTCTACCGGATTTGTCAAACTGAATTTCAACAAATTTCCCAAATCGACTGCAGTGAAATAAACTAGTAAGTAAACAAATGGGTATATAGAAGAAAGCAGTACACCTACTAGTAATATACTATCATGCCTATGTACAACTTTTTTCTCACACCTATGAGCATACTGATATAAGTGTCTAGCTTCATTTCTTTTTATAATGAGGATTACACCTAAAACACTAGCACCTTTGAAAAATTAATAAGTATAGCACCCTCACTGTTCAAAGGCTATCAAATATAAAAGATGTATATAGTTGTACGGCCAAAGAATCAAACAAGCATTCTTTTTATGAAAAATAGTAAAATAAGTTGATTGACTCCAAGAAAATTAATGAAAGAAGTAAAGAAGTTCACCTGGAGTTATCATTTCTCACTGTCCGTGCATTACCAAAAGCTTCCAACAGTGGATTTGACTGCATTGAAATGAGAGCAGGATAGATGCATAGTTGAGGAAACATAAAGCCTTTTACAGGGCATGTTAATCATGCACCAAAAGAATTGATGAGAAAACTGAAAGTTACCTCTAGAACTTGTTGCTCCACAGAGCGGATATCACCAATTGCACGACCCCCAACAAAAGTAAGATATCGCATAATGAGTTTGGTGGTCTCTGTTTTTCCAGCACCACTTTCTCCACTGACTAATATGGACTGGCTGCAGTTCTCGCTAACCATAGCTCTTCAAGAAAGAGAAATATGCCATGTAAAACTCCATATTCTAATTTCTAACTAACACGCTGCAAGCTGGTTTCCATGCTTCATACCTGTACGATGCGTCAGCAACGGCAAAAACATGTGGACTCAATTCACCGAACTGCACACCTCTGTACTGCTCCATCATATGCATATCATACATATGGGAGAGCTTTGCAAAAGGATTCACAGCAATCAAGATGCGCCCTGTGTATGTCTGATGAAACAACATAATCATCGGAATAATGTTTTGGCACACATAACACCAACATTAGCAACATGTTTCCACGAAACACAACATATGGGCTAGCACACAGATTGGAAAAATAATCCCTTCCCTCAATTCCACATACATTGGACCCGCACATGATCTTACACGAGGCCACTATCCTCCTAGAAGGACTTCTTACAGGACAACTAATGTGCAACCAATGGACATTGTTAGATTAAAGACAGAGTGGAAAAGATGAAGACACTCACGTAGATCTCGTTGAGCGTGTATCGGAGTGCGAGGTTGCAGAGCACCCCAGGCTCGTGGAGGTAGACAAGCTTGGTCATATCGTCGACGCCAGCAAGATCGCCCTCCGTGTCCCGTGGCAGGACCTTCCTACCGTCTACTACAGCCTGCCCAACGGCCAAACCGACCCAGCCACGAAGTTAGCAATTCGACGAACACCTAGGCTGCAGTGCACACAGCGGGGCTTGGAAATCGAAACAGTGGGTTGTCTGGGTCGTTGCGCCCTCACCTTGACACCGGTGGATAGGACGACAGAGACTGAGGACGGCGAGGACGGGGAGGCGGGCGAGGAGACGACCTCAGCCTCGGCCCAGGCGAGGTCCGGGTGTTCCACCCACACGGCGGTGCCGGGACGGAAGATCATCGCGGCAGCAGCTAGCTAGCGAGGAGGAGGAGGCGTCGCAGCGGTGGCGCTGCGGTTTGTGGGGGGATCCAGGCGGTTGGAGTAGGACTGCCCATATGGAAGGAGAGGTGGTCGGGATTCAGGAAGGGACGGAGATGGCGGAAGTCGCGCTCGAGCGCCCGCGTGTGGGGCGGACGAACCGACCGTTGGAGGAAATGGCGGGGCAGGAGAGAGAATCAGAGAATGTGTGGAAGACGACGGGTGGGTCGACCGAGCATTTTTATCTTCCAAATTGGTGAACCGAGCATTTTTGTCTTCTAAATTACTCCTTTGTTCCTATAAGCTTCAACTTTTAGAGTTGTCATAAGTCAATTTTTTAAATTTTTGACCAAATTTCTAAAAAAACACTAAGATTTATAATATCAAATTGATACCATTAGATTTATCATAGAATATATTTTCATAAGATACTCATTTTATGTCATATATATTGATGCTCTTTTTTATAAAATTGGTCAAACTTAAAAAAAATTAACTAGCACGGATTCTAAGAATTAGCACAGATTCTAGTAATTGAAGCTTTTAGGGACATTTTCTATATGACAACTAACCTAGTACACCATTGTGGAATGGAGCACATCAAAATCGACATCCTTGTCCCGAACAAGCATGTGTAGTTAGTACTTATTGCTGACTCGTTTTCGCAACAGCGTCGCTAAAAGGGTGACAATATAGACAAGGCTTGTTTGCGTCACAAATGCTTATACCCTTAAGCACATCGGTAGTACGTAGTTATTACAGACATGACAAACCTTTATCACAGCGTGGTTCTGTGATGACTATGAAGGTGCATCCGTAATGACATTTTTTACATGGTGTCCACTTTGTCCATGGAAGTTTGTTTTGGGTCAAATGGGTGCTACATGTCCCTTCGTCTCACGTGCATATTATGACTAAAGGCTTATTGTATATTTGTTCACTTGTTCATTGAGTTAAGGTCCAATCATTGCATCAGTGACTCTCCTGCTATGTAAATATGTTGTACACTGCTCAGCCACTCAACTCCAAAGGGTGTATGTTGTTTTCCAATCTATCTTTAGTTAACTAATTTTGGATAATACTTTGTAGCATATGGACAGGCTTCCTCCACCTTCCATGTGAAGGGCTGAGATTGAGCTATATATATTTACCTCAATAACTTGGCTAACTAGAATCTCCTAGAAGGGTTAGGTACTTAGAATATGTATGGATATATAGTTTCCCAAACGGGCCGTCCGGCACGGCATGGGCACGGCGAGGCACGGGCGCGGGTGACACAGTGGCCCGTCGTGGCGTACCTGATAGTGCCACCGTGCCCAACCATTGGCCCAGGCATGGCCCTATCAGGGCTTAACCGTGTCATGTTGTACCGTGCCACCAGGCACGAAGGCACTACGGTGCCCCGTGCCGGCCCAGGCACTACATAGAATCACAACACATATACACAAGTTAAGTAATTCAAACATTAACAGAATCACAGAAACACACATAAAGACATAATAGTTAACAAAATGGTTATATTTGGGAGATTAGTGCAATGGCTGCCTCATTAAAAACCTATCTAGGTAAAACTCACCTTTGTGAGAAACCCTAGGCAGGAAAAGAGTACAACCAAGTTCCATGAAAGTTCAATGTTCTTACGTCACACACAGTCCAACTGTCCAAGTTCTCATATTACAGACCAAGTTCAAACAAAATGGATAGATTAAAGTAATAAAGATGAAGACTACTTCTTCAAAGCTTCAAGCTCCCTACAGGCCAGCTGAAAAAAAATTCAGGTGTATAGCATTAGGATTAGTAACTAGTTAGCAAAAGAAGAAGAGGAAGTTAGGGATTTACCTTGGTAGCGGGAGCACTAATCAAGAGAGTTCTTCAAATTCTTCTTCAAGCTTCTTGTCCTCAACACTTGTTGCAACCTTGCCTCCGCCAACTCCGAGTCCTTGATGCAAGTGAGCCACTCCACTGTCTCCGGCTTTAGCCTCCTTCGCTGCTCCTCGATGATCCTACCAGTCATACTAAACGTAGATTCTGAAGATATGGTAGACACGAAAAACAGTTAAAACATCTTTAGCCATGATGGACAGCACTGGATATGTTAGTTTGTGCTCATGCCACCATCTCAAGATGTCAAATGAATCATCCAACTGGCTAATAGTGTCATAGTCTAAGTATGAGACAAGTTCAGAAGCACTAGAAGTTGTAGAAGTAGCAGCAAAGCAGTAGCAGATGTATCTCTAGACAGATTAAGAATAGAATGCAGCAGTGAAGTACCCCCACTAGATGAACTACAATCATCATATATTTCATCCTAGGCAGATCTTTTCTTAGGGACAGTCCTCCTCAACCTAACAGCTCCATATTTCTCCTCATACTTATTGTAAACATCAGTAAGCCTTGCTCTAGTACCAACCTAGTAAGCATTGTAATCTATACTGGTAAGGTTCATCAATTTCCTCAGTACTTTTGAAAAACCCTTCATTTTAGCTCTAGGGTCTAAGATGAATGCAAAAGAATAGAGTAAAGATATGTCCCTCCAATATTTATTATATTTATCTACCATAGGTTAAACCACATTTCTTAGATGAATGTCATTAGCATAATTTTTTAGGTGTATAGCTATCTTAACTAGCTAATAAAGCATAAGTGGAGAAGTAGGATAGTAAACACCAGACAAGGCAACAATAACATCATAGAAGAGTTCAAGAAACCTAAATACTTTTTCAGCAACCCAATGTTCTTCAGTTAGCAGCAACTCACCTTCCTCACCTCTAGGATAGTTGGCATGTATAAAAAGTAGTGATAGGTTTCTTGTGAGGAAACAAAGTCTTAAGCATGAGATATGTAGAGTTCCACCTTACATCCATGTCCAGCTGAAACTAGGCCTATAACTAGCTGCAATGCAGTAGTTCTTATATGCTGCAATTCTCTGGTTAGATGAGTTTAGAAATGATATTGCAGTTCTAAAAACTTCAAGCAAAGGTTTAAGATAATCAAGTGCCTCCTTAACAATCAAGTTTATTATATGGCATGCACAACGCTGATGCAAGAACATAGTACTAATAGCAGATTCTGGATGTCTTGGATCCTCTGAAGGGACCTTAAGACCTATATATTTAGACAAAATGGGTCTAAGCATACGCATGGCAGAAATATTAGATGCAGCATTGACCAATGTAACAGCAAACACCTTTTCAAGCACACCATATTCACCAAGAACAGATGCAACTCTATCAGCAATGTTCTGTCCATTATGGGAACAATCAATAAGCACAAGACCAAGAACCCTCTTCTCTAATTGCCAATCAGGGTTTATGTAATGAGCAACAACACTAACGTAATCCTTTTTAGCTTTGTCAGACCATATATCAGAGGTAAGGCACACACAATTAACAGAATCAGAAGATAGGACCTCAACAAGCTTACTCTTTCTATCAGAAAACATTTTGGTTAAGTCCCTTGTGGTGGTTTGTGTAGAGACAACCTGAAACTTAGGATTATGAGCATTATTAATGTATTCCTTAAAAGCAGTAGATTCACCAAAGCCGATAGGAACATCTACCCAAGCAAGCAACCTACAAAGTTCAGTACGAGCACGCATAGGACAATAATTCCAATTACGCATAGAACCATCAGGATTAAAAGAATTCTGAGACTGACTAAACCCCCTAGTTTTCTCTTGCATCTTAGCACATTTATCCCTATGACGACGTAGGTGGCCAGTGCTAATGGAAGATCTACTAGAGTACTCCTTTTTGCAATGGATGCAGACAACGCCATACCTGATCTTCTTACCTTTGGGACCCATCTTAAATAGCTTCTTGAAATCTTGCCACACATCAGAGGTAGAGGGGCGTGATACCTGGTCCTGGTCGTGTTAGTGTTATCACGGTCTTCATCACCATCAAGGTCGATGGGGTCATGTGCGCCATCTCCACCAGCTATAGCTCCACGACCGAAGAGCTCTTCTAACTCTTCTTCACCCATGTCATCATCGTCGTCACCAGGGAGGTCCCGGACCCTCTCCATCTCTTCGGCCATGGCAGTGGCACTAGCCTCCACCGTGTCCTTAGAGACGGAGGGAGGTCGTGCTGGCATCGTCACTTGCCCTGGCCTCAATCGGTTGCCAAAACGAAGAAGGCAAGAACAACAGTCAAGAACTCAAGATGAAAGAAAAAAATAAAAAATGGAGCATATAAGAGCTAGGGTTAGGGTTAGGCTACAGATCTAGGGTTTGTCTTTCTTACCTAGACATCACCGACGACGAAGACGACGGAGCCAGAACTCCTCGCAGTAGCGGATCCGTAGATCTATAGAAGAGGGAGTGAGTCAGTGCCACTGAGTGAGAGAAAGAAGAAGAGCAGAAGGGGATGGCGAATGTACCTACTTCGTTAGAGCTCTAGAGCTGCGGCTGCCGGAGGACGAGAAGACGAGGTGGGGTCTGTGGCCGCGGAGACGACGGTGAGTCGTCGTCGCCCTTTGAAGTTGTCTTTGCCCTTCGCCGCCATCAGGCATCTAAGAGAGACCAAGAGGCGAGAGGAGAGAGGATGAAATGACTTAGGGTTTCCAGCGAGGGGAATCTGTAAATCCAAACAAGACATACACCTTTGTAAGGTTCTTGCGTCGTCAGTTTGTGAAGTATTTCTCCATCCCAAATTATAACGCATTGCAACAATCTTAGAGAGTCAAAATATTTTAAATTTGACTAAAATTATTTAAAAAAATATAAAGATTTATGATATAAAATGGATATACTATGAAAATATAATTAATAAAGAACCTAATGATATATAGTTAATATTATAAATGTTATTATTTTATCATATAAATTTAGTCTGACTATTTAATATTCTTAGAATGTCTTGTAATTTGGGATGAAGTAGTAAACCGCATTACTGCGGCGCGGTGCATGATTCTATCAGGCAGATAAAATGCTGCATCACACGCCTTGTCTTCTTGAAAGGAATAGATAGAATATGATAGTGACATTCATCTCTTTTTCATGCCCGCCGTTCATTTTTATTGCCAGGTTGAATTTAGATGCAATTTTGCCAATATCGACAAGTGTTAGGTCCACAATGTAAATTGTTTCCGTGCCTGCGGATATGCTACACGTTATATTCTGGTACCGGTTTCCGAATTGACACTTCGCCCGTGCACCAACACCGACGTGACACGCAACCACAAAAAAGAAAACACTATAACGTGATGTATTTCCTAATTTATATTTCATAAATGGCACTTAGTTTTTTTTTCTAAAAAAACAACCTGGCGGACACCCACAGAAACTAGACCCATGAGCCCATGAGCACCTCCAGAGCATAACCCTTTTCTATGCCACAAAGATGCTAGAGGATATCTTAAGTTCTTAACCGAGCTCTATACATTCTTTCAGAGATAGCCAGACAAAATCCTCCAAAAGCAATAGAAAAATGAAGCTGTCAACGACCAGCACATGAATTCATGATCTGTCGGTGGCATCAGCCCAACCAATATCCAACAGAAAATTGAAATCAGTACAACTACCTCAAGTTTCCCAGCGCACAGGAAAGCACTGATCCCATGTTCCATTTCATATTGCATATATGGTCTCCAACCAGGAGGATATCAAGCTGGGGATATTTTGCTATGATGGCACAGGTGAGCAAGACACAAGTGTACAGAATAAGTGCGATGTTACAGTTTTATTTAAGCTGAGCTACGCTATGCTCTGAAGACGAAAAAGGAGCATTATGTTGAATGAGGCCGGCAGAAGAACACGAACACTTGGAAAAGGATACTCCAGAATGTTATGCAACCTCCACATTTGGCTCCTCGTCCCCATTATCCTCAACAGGCTCACTATCCCTCTGCCTCCCAAAGCCGAAATATTCCTCCTCTGAATAGTGCTCCTCCGCACTTCTGCCAAAGATGAATGGTCTTCTACCCATTGTTGTAAAAGGCATTAGCCCAAATGCACGCGCGGTTTTGATCTCTCTTGCAATCTTACGCTGAGCTTTTGCACTTATACGGGTCTGTGAAGAAAATGAGTAGGTGTAAACCATCGCATATGCATTGATACAAAATTACAAGTGCAAAAGTAAGGTTCTTTCTAAGGTAGTAATGTAAAAGGTAAACATGGAAGCACATGAAAAAAGAGCATTAGCAGTGGATATGTGCGGTTGAATATATGATGGTATGTGCAGCTCTTCGTTTTCAATCACATGAATCATGTTTAGAATCAAGTCACTGAAAAGATCAACGTCCAGCAATATGATCCTGGCACAACAGTGGTATCAGGATGCCTTTCCAAATCCAAAAGGATAACAGCATACTAGGATGGGGTAATGCATTGAGGAGTGAGGACAGCTGCTCCCAATATGCATGATAAGCAACTATCTAACACAAAAGGATCTGATAACTCAACTAAAAAGCAGGAATATCTTCCCAAAAAGTCCGTCATCATATCTAATGATTAGTTGAGTACTTGGGGAGTAGTGATTACCTGGCTTCTCTTGATGATAATTCCAGCTTCCGTAAGAAAGTGGGAGAGGAATCTAACGTTCTGCAAGGAGCAGTTCCAAATATATTAAAAAAAATGAAACTGGAAAGTACTTGTAGCCAAACCATAAGAATTCATCAATCAGATCAAAGATATAATCTTGAGAGAAATGTTACACGTCTCTTCATTGCAAAGAGGCAACTAACAGTAAATATTTATTGACAAAGTTTTATACACAACTGACTTTCTTTGCATGTAGATCCGATCAATCAAAATATATGCATTTCATACACTTTGGAATCTGGAACATGCAACACATGGCTTGTATTCAAATTTGTGCTTTGATACTTGTCACAGTGAAGTATTTGCAACCAAAACCATCCCAGTATGTATAAAAGCTTCTTGTGTGCACTAGTAATTAAACTAGTATCATATAGTATTAACATGTATTTCACTGCAAAAAACTATCTTAAATTTGCTAAAATCAAATAAAACAAGTAGCAAATTAGAAGAAAATGCCAGAGTAAGATAAATTTACTGCTAATAGTGATTGTTAGTCATGTTCTGCAGATACATATGTGGGAAAACTCATATTAACAACAAACAAATAACAGAGCTTCAGGTTAACACTGTAAAGGCTATGACTTCCTCTAATTGAAAGAGGAAAGAGGAAGCATTTTGAGATCAGCATAGACTCCTTGTGTTCCTGAACTTTGTGTTACCTAGCAGTCCTATAATTTACAAAGCAGTGGAGCACATGATACATTTGAGTAGAAAATAGAAACTGTAGGCAATTGCAATTTCCTTGTGTTGTCAGGCAGATATACTCACCCTAAAATCAGCCTTCCTCAAAACCTCCGCTGTAGTTGTTTCAAACTGTGGTCTAGGAGGATTCTTTGCGGCTGCAGGTCTTGTAAGGTCAAGGTCCTACACATATTACAATTGAACGAAACAGGGCATTAGAATAGCAGCCACACAATGACAGATACTGAATAAACTAATAATTGAAGAAATAAAGTTGTAAACTACACATGGTATTATAAAGAGGATTTCCGCATATCAGAAATGAAACTCTCATTTCGTTAACAACCATCAGCTAGTAAAGACGTAAAGTACACGATTTTATTGTGATTTCAGGATAGCACAGACATTTCAAACCCACACACTTACTCAGTATAACAAAAACCTCAAGGTCGCAAAAGATATTAGATTAATCCAATAATTATGGCTACTCATTGACAAACCAAGCTCCTGCTTACCCGAACAGAATAAGTCGATCCTCGCCTATACGTCACATCAGGCCTGAAGTCAAAATCATCCTCTTCCCACTGATCATCTTCGCTGCTGTCATCATCTGTTTGGAAGCGTGCCACATTACCCAGCGTCTGATTTATACTATCATTCGAAGAATCATATAAACCAATGAACCCTGAGCTGCTCTTGTCGCTAAGCGCACCAAAACCACCCATGGCTGACCCAGAGCCGCTCCTGTCATTGAACCCAGGGAAACGACCCATGGATGACCCAGAGCTCCTCCTATCACCCAACCCAGCGAAACCACCCATTCCAGAGCCCATGCCGTATCTCCTACTAGCATTCTCAGCCCTGTCAAGCTTCGCATAGAGAGACCCTTCTTCTGTGCCCTTGCTCCCAAACAGCCGTTCATCGAATTCCTCCACGGTCTCCCCACCATCCCCTGCACAGCAACAGTCAGACAAGATAAGCATATCAACATCATCCTGGTTGAGACAGTTCATCATTCTTAAAACATTACACCACAAGTGTAAGGAAATGATGGTTTCTGTCACGAGAAAGCTATGGATTCCCGTCAGAACTAAATCTCCCAGGCCATACGATTCAATTTTCTGTGACCGCCGACTTCGCAAGTGTTTAGAATTACTACCACCACACCGCACGAGGAGGCGAGCGATAGCGCTCATGGGAGGCCAGGGAGACGCGGGGATCGGAGGGTGTATGGGTGCTCACCAGACTGGAACGAACGACGGAAGGCGCCGGCAGCTGCGGGCGGCAGGTGGGGAGGAACGGAGTGGCGGAGCGAGGTACGCCGCGGGATAGACCGTCTCAGCGCGGAGCTCGCCATTGCGCTCGGTGGTGTTCCGTCTCGTCGGCGCCGCCGCAACCCCAACACCAGATCGTCTGCAGTGGCCACCACGACTTATCTCTGCAGTCGCTCGATATCTGGCCGTTCACTTGTATCCAATGGTGACCAGAACTCCAGGAGCATGTGGCCGCACCGCGCAGCCTAAATCGCAGACTCGCGGTCGCGGGGTGCCGGCCTGCTGGGGCCCGAGGGTCGCGGCCTCGCGCAGCGCAGTGCCACAGTCGCGCTCGCTGCCTCGCGGTCGGCAGTCGTGTTCGCGGCCTCGTAGTCGGTAGTCGCGCCCCTCACCGCTGGCCGCCTTGACGTGCAGTGAGTGCTGCTTGCTGGCTGGATGCTGACTGCTGGGGAATCATGGACTCTGGGAGGCTGGGTCGCTGGGATTGGGAGCAGGCGAGCGGCAGCAGCCCGAGCAGCTGGCTGTTGGGTGCTAGCGGAGGGGCGGCTGGGTGGGAAGGGGATGGGAGCAGGGAGCAGCTGGCGGCTGGGTGTGTAGCTGCCTGGGGTGATGGGATTAGGGTTAGCTGAGGCCTTGTTTAGTTCTCCAAAAATTTTGCAAAATTTTTTTAGATTTCCCGTCACATCGAATCTTTAGACGTATGCATGGAGTATTAAATATGGATAAAAATAAAAACTAATTGCACAGTTTGGTCGAAATTGACGAGACGAATCTTTTGAGTCTAGTTAGTCCATATTTGAACAATATTTGTCAAATACAAACGAAAGTACTACTATTCCTATTTTGCAAAAATTTTTGGAAGTAAACAAGGCCTGAATGTTAAACCTGGCGTCTTGCGCCTCTCCATCCATATTTTGTATATTTGTATCTACTAGGTTAATGTCCATACGTTGTTACGGGTTTTAAAATCCATATACTCTATTTTTTTATTATTATTTTATTTTTTCTGTCTATATTCTTTCTTTTTCATTTTTTTCAGTTTATTATTTTATTTTTTGTCCTTTCCTTATTCTTTTCTTATTTTAATTTTACCTTTTATTTTCTTTTTCTTTTGGTTTTATTTTTATTATTCTTCTTTGCTTCTATGTGTTTTTCTTTTTTCTTTTTAGGTTTTCTATGTTTCTTCATTCTTATTTTATATTTTATTTCCTTTTAATCATATTTTATCCTTATTTAAATTATTTATTTATTTTATTTGCTCTATGCACTTTTTATCATTTGTTAATCATGTTTGTTTTTATAATTTTCTTTTTAGTAATTTTATTTTTTTATTTTTATTTTCTATATATATATGTGATATTTATGTAGTATATTTTTAGTGTTTTATGTTGTGCTATGTCATGTTTACGTAGTATACATGTGATGTTCTATGATGTTTCTTATGGTGTTCACTTAGTATACATGTAATCTATAATAGATGTGATGTTCTATAATATATTTAATAATGTTCTATGATGTATTTAGTGATGTTAATGTTCTATAAATATATTTACAGTAACCCTTTGATATTATTTGAATTTTTTCTCCATTTTGTGTTTTTATTTTTTTCTTATGCTTTTTACTCTAGATTTTATTATTATTTTTATCTATGTCATGTATTTATGTATTTTTATGTATATTGTAATATCAGTTTCATAAACCTAAAACTAAAATACTATTCTTTTAAATCGATAATTTTTTTACAAAGACAGAACATTGTCTGTTGAACCTAGAATATTATCTCTACTTAATGAAAGAAAATATTTTATTTTTATAAGATAAAATTCATTGATAAAATTTTATCTAAATATATCCATGTATGATCTTGTTTTGAAGGATTTGTTATAAAAAAATTAATGGTGCAATCAGAATTTAATTTATATCTCTGGTTTAGGAGTTATGACTTTTTTAATTCGCTAAAATAATTTTGCATGCATAGGTGAGTGGGGCCTAGGTTGATGGGATAGCGTGTCATCGCGTAGTAAAAAAGACCATCAAAGAGATGGGAGTTGTGGACGGATCCTCTCCATAATTTTTAGTTGTAGAGATAAATATTCATTAATAAAATTTTATCTAAATATATCCATGTGTGATCTTGTTTTGAAGGATTTATTTTAAGAAATTTAATGGTGCAATTGGAATTTAATTTATATCTTTGATTTAAGAGTTATGATTTTTTTTAATCCGCTAAAACAATTTTGCATGCATGGGTGAGTGGGGCCTGGGTTGATAAGATAGCCTATTGACATAGTAAAAGGGATTAGAGTTGTGGCTTCACCATAGGTATAGTAGATGGGTCCTCTCTATAATTTTTAGTTATAGAGATTAGCAGGGCGGGTATGCGGGTTTCGGGTATGAGGACAGGGAGAACATCTCCGAACCCGTAAGACCCGATGGGAGGGAATTTTCCCGTTAGTCTTCCCATGGGGAGCAAATTTCTTCCATCCCTGATCCTCAGTGGAGGAATTATCCGCGGAGAATCAGGTTTCGGGTCCCTTTCGCCATGACTGCTCCTGCTGGAACTAGATCGTCTACAGTTGGCCACCAGGACTTGTCCCTGCAGTTCTTAATCCTAGCTGTCGATATCAGATCCAAGCATGAGCTCTATAGAAACTAATGTAATGCAGGCCTCTAAACGGCCCATGAGCCCATCCTGCACGATCTTAGCCCTCACGACTACAACCAAAGTGCATATATACTTCCCTCCATCCTTAGAGCATCTCCAAAAGCATATGTAAACGTGAATCTCTAAATTGGCTCTCTAATACAGTCAAAATAGATATGATCCACAACAGAGTCTTTAAACCAGACTCTCTATTTCTGTAGTCTCCGATTTTCTTCATGTTTTCCTGTCCTAGATGGATGCCGTCTCCTATGTAGTTTGCTGCTCAAGTAGTCAAGTGCTCATTCTCTTCAAGGATCTTCTCGAGGCTGCTGGCCACCGAAGCCCGCCGGCCGTACGGACGACTCACGATGCAGCTCAAAATCCAAGTTGGTATCCTCTAGTTGCTCATGGCCTTGTGCTGGCTAAATCGATCCAGTGCTCCCAACCAAGGTTCTGGGATTCTTTTCTCAAAAAAATTCGGAGCCCACCGAATTGGGCGAAATTCGGAAAATTCGGACCGGTATCCACTCAAAATTTAAATGAAATTTGCGCAAATTTGAAGAAAATTTTCCCAAACTATCAGGAATTGCAGTGGGCTCATAGAGGGTTCACGCAGCGCCGACGGGGAACACGCAGGTGGCAGGGAGGGCAGCGACGATGTGCTGGTTGCAGCAGGGATGAATATGGCAGCAAAGACATATCTGATGCAGTGACGACGCGACTGCGACCGTCGAGGAGCGACCATGGCATGCGGGTTGCGTCGAGGAGTGTACATGGTGTAAGCTCGGACGTAGGGAAGTAGCCATGGCTTTCACGGTGCACTGGCGCAGGCGTCACAGGTAGGAGACGAAGCTGCTGGCGGCGGCTTGCAGGAAAGCTAGGCAACGTGAGTAAGTTTTTAGGGTCAGAACCGATGGAGAAACCTTCATGGGCTGTAGTTGGACTATGAAACGGGCTGGAAATTTGAATGGGGCCGAAATATTTTGACCGGTTTGGTTTTGTCTCGGGCTGGGCCGAATTGGACGAATTTCGGTGAAATTCGGTGCTTTCGGGCCGAATCCCAGAACCATGCTCCCAACTCCGGCAGCCTGGGGCATATACATGGCTTATTGATTTCACCTTTTTCCGGATGAACATGCATGTGCGATTGGAAAGAGGGGAAAGGACAGCAGGACGCGCGGGAAATGCCACAAGGAGCACTGCATGCGGAAAGGGTGTGTTTGGTAGGCTGGTTATCTCCTGGACAGGCTAGTTGGAGCTCAAACAAGCCTGTTTGGTTGATTGTTTTCGCTCCTAAGCCAGGCTTCACCATGCCGCCGTACGCATCAGGGCCTGGCTCCCAGAAAACGGAGGGTGGATCCGTTTTTCTGGGGCCTGGCTTGAGCCAGCTCGGTCGCGCTTCCGGTCACCCTCCCCGCTCTCCTTCTGCTTGCCTCCTCCGCTCGCCCTCTCTCCCCCTCTCTCCACCGGCCGAGCAGGAGCACGCGGAGAAGGATGCTGCGCCGATGAGCAAGCTACGGCGAGACCAAGGCGGAGCAGGTCGGAGAAGATGAGCCCGCCGGTGCGCCGAGGTGGAGCAGGTCAGAGAAGATGAGCCCACCGGTGCTGTGTCAGACGTGGTCGACGGCGAACGCCGGCGGCGTGCGCGCAGCGGACGCCGGCGGCGAGCAGAAACGCGGATGCAAGAAACTGAGCGACGCAGAGTGCGAGGAAGATTTTGTGCTGCCAAACTGCGCAGCGTTTTCCGGTGTATATTTCTCCTTTTATGGGAAAAAACAGAGAGGGCATACCGGCCATGGCGCGCATGACCCGATCCTTGTGCGCGTCCATCCCCACGCACCGAGTTCATCCGGCCATGGCGGCATGCATGCAACTACCGCTAAGTTGAGCGCGCGATCACCACAGCCCGGTGTCTGCGCGCATGCAAGAAGTGGAAAAACGTGCATTCCTAATCTACCCAGCACATAGGAGTATCTAACAAATCTCCTCCTACTCCTAGTGTGCTGACTGTACATGAAGAACTCCAAGCTTGGAGCGCAGATCACAGAACTGTTCGCGCCCCAAGGCTTTGGTGCAGATGTCCGCCAGCTGCTCGGTCGTCCCAATGGACTGAAGCTGAACCCTGTTCTCCTCGACACATTCGCGAATATAGTGATATCTCACATCAATGTGCTTGCTCCGGTCGTGGAACACGGGATTCCGGCTGAGTGCGATGGCGGATTGATTGTCGATCTTCAGCGAGATGGTGGCTGCTTTCCCCCCTTTGAGCTCGGCAAGGAGGCGCGCAAGCCACACTCCCTGGCAAGCTGCTGTGGCCGCGGCTATGTACTCTGCCTCGCAGGAGGACAAAGCCACGACGCGTTGCTTTTGAGACTGCCAGGTGATGATGTTGCCGCCGAGGAAGAAGACGACTCCGGTGGTGCTCTTGCGGGTGTCAATGTCGCCGGCCAAGTCGCTGTCACTGTAACCGACGAGCTGGGCTTCCTTCTTCCTTTTGTAGCAGCACCCAAAGTGCAGTGTCCCTGCAACATACCTGAGTACCCTCTTGACAGCTGACAGATGCTCGGTTGTGGGGTTCTCCATGAACCTGCTGATGTACCCCACCGAATAGGCGAGGTCGGGCCTTGAGTTCACCAGGTAGCGAAGGGAACCGACGATGCTGCGGTACATGGTTGCGTCGACGGCTGGTGCAGAGCTGATCTTGCTGAGCTTCAGGCGGGGCTCCATGGGAGTGTGACTGGGGTTGCATCCGGCCAACCCAGCCGACTCCAAGATCTTGGCGGCGTAGGCGCTCTGACAGATGGTGATCCCGGTCTCACTCTGGGTGACTTCGAGCCCCAGATAGTAGTGGAGGAGACCGAGATCACTCATCTCGAACTTCAGCATCATCTCCTCCTTGAACGTGTTGATGTCACCGTTGTTGCCGCCCGTGATCACCAGATCGTCCACGTAGACCCCGACGACGAGCCGTCGATCGCCCGCTCCGCGCAGGTACACAGCGTGCTCAGAGGTGCTCCGCTGGAAGCCCAACTCGATCAGTGAGGCATCGAGCTTGGCGTACCAGGCGCGGGGCGCTTGACGCAGACCGTACAACGCCTTCACAAGGTGCAGGACCTTCTTCTCGTGCCCGCGCAGGACGAAACCAGGAGGCTGCTCGACGAAGACTTGTTCCTGGAGCACGCCGTTTAGGAAGGCGGACTTGACGTCCATGTGGTGCACTGCCCAGCCCTGGGACGCGGCATGAGCAAGAAGCAACCTCACGGACTCAAGCCTGGCCACCGGCGCGAACACTTCTTCGAAGTCGATGCCCTGCTGCTGCACGTAGCCTTTGGCGACGAGGCGTGCCTTGTACTTGGTGATGACTCCCGAGGCGTCCTTCTTGGTCTTATAGACCCACTTCAAGCCGATTGGTCTGACGCGTGGAGGAGCATCGACCAGCTCCCAGGTGCCGCTTGCTTCAATGGACGTCATCTCGTCCAGCATTGCGTGGCGCCAGTGCTCATGGCGCATGGCCTCTTCGAACGTCGCCGGCTCGGCGTCGCTCGCCAGCATGAGATGCTCCTCCAGATCTCGTTCAGCGAGACCCGGTGGAGTGGACTGACCGATGATGTTGTCGACGCGCCGGAACCGCAATGGTCCCTCGTCGTCGTGGTCGACGTCCAGCTGCTCGCTGAACCCGGACGGCGGCGTAGCAAACTCGACGTTGCTTGCTGGCTGCATGCTGGGCGCCCCTGGGGTCGAAGTCGAGGACGGAGTGTGCACTGGGGCGTACGTGGCGAAGGGAGACCCCGGCGGCGCTGGAGACGTCATGCCCGACGGCACGCCTGACGAGGAGGGCTCGGTCACCGTTGTGCTTGTGGTGGTGATCACAGTGGGCGTCGCCTCGGCTGGTTCGTTGATGACGAAGTCGGCGTCGCTCCCGTCGTGCCCAGCAGGCCAAACCCACTGGGAGCTTTCGTCGAACACCACATCGCGGCTGACGTGCACCCGGCGCGTGGTGGGGTCATACACTCGGTATGCCTTGGATCCGGCCTCGTAGCCGACGAAGATCATGCGCCGGCTTCGGTCATCTAGCTTCTTTGGGTTAGGCGCCGTTACCTTGACATGGGCGATGCTGCCGAACGTGCGGAGATGATGAACGCCCGGCGCACTGCCCGTCCAGAGCTCGTAGGGGGTCTTGCCCCCAATGCTCTTCGACGAGGAGCGGTTGAGAAGGTACACTGCCGTCGAGACAGCTTCGCCCCAGAAGACTCCAGGGAGCCCCTTTCCCTTCAGCATGCACCGCGCCGTGCCGACGACGGACTGGTTGCGGCGCTCCACGACACCGTTTTGTTGCGGTGAGTGTGGTGCCGTGAGCTCGCGACGCAGTCCTAGCTGGGCGCAGTACTCCACGAAGTCCGCCGCGGCAAACTCGCCTCCCCGATCGGTACGGAGGGCGAGCAGCTTCTTCCCGGTCTTCCTCTCGGCTGCGGCTTGGATGCGCTTGATGGCCGACGCTGCCTCGTCCTTGGACGGCAGCAGAGCCACCCACATGTAGCGCGAGTAGTCATCAACCATTAGGAGGAAGTAGCGATTACCGCTGGGCGTCGGGGGCGTGATCGGACCGCAGAGATCGCCGTGGACGAGCTGGAGGACCTCGGTGGAGCGCCCCTGTGCCTTTTGCGGGAACGGCGCACGACGCTGCTTGCCGACGAGGCACGCATCGCAGATTTGCTCGACCTGACTGAGCAGGGGCAATCCGCGAACGAGCTCGTCTCGCGCCATCTTGCGGAGAGCAGTGAAGTTGACATGCCCGAATCGGGCATGCCAGACCCACGCGTCGTCGGCGCCCCGCGCCGCCAGGCACACCGGTCGTGCGATGGTGACGTCGAGCACATACAGGCGGCCTGGGCTGCGGGGAATCTTCGCGAGCAGCCGCATCTCCTCGTCGCGGACACGCATCACGCCATCCTTCACGAGCACCTCATACCCGCCCTCGTCCAACTGCCCGACGGAGATGATGTTGGCCGTCAGACGAGGGAGGTAGTAGACGTGGGAGAGCGACCGGTGCTCCCCGTTCTTGCAGGAGAGGAGCACGGTCCCGCTTCCCTCGATGCGCGCGGTGGAGCCGTCGCCGAATCGCACGGAGCCGGTGATGCCGGTGTCGAGGCTGGCGAAGGCGGACCGGGCGCCGGTCATGTGGTTGGAGGCTCCCGTGTCCAGGATCCATCGGCGCGGATCCCGGTCAGACGCGGAGTCGAAGGTGGCGAAGACCTTGGCCTCGACGAGGTAGATCTCGGCAGCGGGGAGTGCCGGACAGCTGGCGGACTGCGGCGCCGGTGGCTCGGAGCAGAGCAGCGGCGGCGTGGGGAATTCTGATTCCACCAGGCCGGGCGAGGCAAGGGCCAGCATTAGGGTGGCCTCCTCCTTTTGGGCCACATGGGCCTCTTGGGCCGGCTCCTCCTTCTTCTTGAGACGGCAGTCGCGGGCCCAGTGGCCCTTTTTGCCACAGCGTGGGCACGGGTCATCAGGTGGCGGCCTGCTTGAGCTGGAGCCGCTCTTGCCGTCGCCATTGCCGCCGTTGCTGCGCCCGCGGCCTCTGCCGCGACCCTTGCCGCGGCCACCGGAGCTGGAGCCACGACCGGACTCCGTAGCCTTCTTCTTGTACCTCTCGACCCACTGCTCCTCTGTGAGAAGCAGCTTGCCGCTCGCAGTGTGCACCGGCGCGGGGTCGACGTCGTCGGCGGCTTTGAGGCGGCCAGTGACCTCCTCAATCGAAAGTTGCGAAATGTCGAGCAAGGTTTCGATTGAGATTACCAGCTGTTTGTAGCGCAGGCGAGCCACACGGAGGTACTTGCGGACGACCTTGTCTTCTGGCTCCGGGTCCCCGAGCGTTGCCAGACGCTGGACGATGCCGGTGAGACGCAGCGCAAAATCCTCGATGGCTTCTCCTTCCCGGAGCGTGATGTTCTCGTACTCGGTGCGCAGGTTCTGCGCCGTGGCTGTGCGCACTCGATTGTCGCCGATGCGGAGGGTTTTGATGGTCTCCCATGCCTCCTTGGCAGTTGCCTTGGTGGCGAGCGCGGGCACCATCTCCTCTGGCACAGCGCTGCAGATGGCGTCGAGCGCGCTCCGGTCGTCGTCGTACTCGACGTCGTCGAACTCGATGGCGTCCCAGATCCGCCGGGCCTGCATCTTCAGCTTCATCCGCAGCGACCACTCATTGTAGTTGGTCTTGGTCAGCTGCGGCCAGGTGCCGGCGCCACCACCCTCGCGGATGATGCGCTCGACGACGATCTCCCGCGGACGGCGTGAGTCGCGGGTGCGTGAACGGCGCGCCGGCGACTTGCTTGGCGCGCGCGATGGAGACTTGCCGGAGCCTCCGCCCTGGTCCTTGCTTGGCGGTGTGCGACCGCGCACTGGTGAGGACATGGTGGCGACGGCGGGTCCCTCGTACGGCTCCGATACCACTTGTCAGACGTGGTCGACGGCGAACGCCGGCGGCGTGCGCGCAGCGGACGCCGGCGGCGAGCAGAAACGCGGATGCAAGAAACTGAGCGACGCAGAGTGCGAGGAAGATTTTGTGCTGCCAAACTGCGCAGCGTTTTCCGGTGTATATTTCTCCTTTTATGGGAAAAAACAGAGAGGGCATACCGGCCATGGCGCGCATGACCCGATCCTTGTGCGCGTCCATCCCCACGCACCGAGTTCATCCGGCCATGGCGGCATGCATGCAACTACCGCTAAGTTGAGCGCGCGATCACCACAGCCCGGTGTCTGCGCGCATGCAAGAAGTGGAAAAACGTGCATTCCTAATCTACCCAGCACTTAGGAGTATCTAACATGCTGTACCTGCAACGCGTGACGCCTTGGCTCCACCTTGCTTCCACACGCGGCCACCGAAACAAGAAGAAGCAGCAGGCCCCGGTGTCCCTCCCTGCGCCATCTTCGGTGTCCCTTGCTGCACGGGCATGCCTCGCCGCTGTTGCTCCAGGCACGAGCCTCTCCTCCACTTCCAAGTCCGAGATCCCGTGCTCCTTCGCGCTGTAGATCCCCTGCTCCTTCGCGCTGTAGATCCCCTGCTCCTCCGCGCTGTAGATCCTCTGCTCCTCGATCCCCTGCTCCTTCGCGCTGTAGATCCCCTGCTCCTCCGCGCTGTAGATCCCCTGCTCCTCCGCGCGCCCAAGGAGCCTGGCCGCTGGAGCTCCTCCACGGTGAGCACATCTGCTCGCGGCCACCGGACTCCGAGGATTTTGGCCACGTTGAGCCTGTGGGTGGCTTCCTTGCGGCAACTGCTGGAAGCAGCCTGTCAGCTTGGTGTTTCGGCCAGCCTGCAACCTGTTGATCGATGCTGGGATGACAACGAGGTGTTTCTATTGCCCTCTGAATCCTCCTCTGTTGATGATGATATTTGATTAGCTGATTAGCCGCCCTCCTCTTATTCAGTTTCGTCAGTTGCAGTTTTTGTTTCATCAGTTCCCGTCTAGATTAGCCCTCCTCGTGCTTCACCATCAGTGCATCGGTTTCTAGCACCATTCTTCCAATGCCAAGATTCAGTGCTGCTTGAACGCCTTGCAGGCAATCGATGAATTCGGTCTGGAACGCGAGTAGCAAGAATTGGTCGATGCAGTTTAGTGAATATTATTATATGAAAAAGTGAAGTCTGATTCAGTTGTGAGCTAGTTTACGTCTTCATCATCGCCGCTAGACTCTGATCATCCGTATAAAATGCCTACCACCTGTTTGAGGAAATCTTTAATGGGGGTAAACTTACCCACATGGATAAGAGGTGATCCTATGTGGGAGATGAGCGCGCGGAGGAGGTGGAGAGCCGGGATGGCGAGCGGGCAATGCTCGTCTTTTATTCGGAGCGGAACTAGCGGAATACAGAACACGGTAAATTAGAGAACCGGATGGTCGGATGGAGAGGCTGTTGGAGAGTTTTTTTATCCAAAAATAGTTAAACCGAGCATCACGGAGATATTTAGAACATCTCTCGGAGATGCTCTTAAAAAAATATCTTTTTTAACTTTTAGACATCTTATTTAACTATCTATCTTATTCAAATTTTTATCTAAATATTATTTATTTTGTTATGATTTATTTTATCATTAAATATACTTTAATAATTAGTTATTTATTTTATAATTTATAGAATTTTTTAATAAGACGAACGGTCAAACATGATGTCTCAAAGTAAAAAAACTTCACTTTTTTTAGGATAAAGAGAGTAAATATTAAAAAAAGTGCATAGACTACCACCCGTTTCTCGTTCGTCGTTCCCCAGGGCACAAAACAAAAGGCCGCGCGGCTCCACCACTAGACGCGTCACCGTAGCACCACGATGCTCCTGTCCTCGTTAGGTGTGACACCGGATTGGGCACTGCCGTCCTCGCGCAGACGCGGTGTGCGTGCTTAGTTGGTGCCTGCGTTTGTTTCCTCAAATCGGCGCAATGGCCCCATCATCGTCAGGCACGTCACCGGAGCGGAGCTACACTCTCGTCCTCGAATTGCGCGGCGCCGAACCGGCGGTGCCGCCCTCACGAGGTGCGGTGCGCATCGTTGGTGTCGGCGCTCCTTTCCCGCCAGGCTATCACCATGCACGAGCCGAGAAAGCCACCGCACCTTGTGTGATATCACCGACACTATTCCTCACCAAGCTGACATTTACCTCCCAACCACCACGTGCTGTAAAATGTGCTTTAAGGTGTTCGCGCTGTAAATCAAATGTGCTTCAAGATGTTTTGTATGCAAGGCCTTGTTTAGTTTCTAAATTATTTTAAGATTGTCTGCTACATCGAATCTTTGGATACATACATAAACTATTAAATATATATAAAAAATAACTAATTGCACCGTTTACCTCTAATTTGTGAGACAAATCTTTTGAGACCAGTTAATTCATAGTTGACAATAGTTACCAAATACAAACAAAAGTGCTACAATAGCTAAACATAATTTTTTTGCGAACTAAACAAGGTCTAAATATTTCTTGTGCTACCATACTATAATGTTAGCAAACTGAAATTCCATCGCCGCCGCACACCCTTCTCTCTGGTAGTCTCGCACCAAAACGCAGTCGCGGCGCCAAAAAGTCGTGCCAGAAAAATTGCGGAGCGTGAAGTAGCATCGTGATGATATTGGGCCGAAGCCCAACGAGCAGCGCGCGTCCGTGCCCGTGCATGGCACACCGCCCACGAGCCGCCGATTGCCTGCCCCGTCTCCACTCTCCATCAATCGCCGCCGACGCTGCATCGCCGACCATAGATCGAGCTCGAGCTTCCAGACCTCTAGTGGATTCGTCCAATGCTTCTTCTTCCTTACCTATATTTAGTTTCGGGTACGGGGATCCTCGGAGACCAATTCCCCGCCGGTCGATATTCTTTTTCTTCTCTTTCTTCTTTTCTGCATCGAGCGCAGTCTTGTGCTTCTCGGCAGAAGAACGCCTCTTCTCGCGATCGGCTTCGTCCTCCTTCACCGGGGGCCTCGAGGACCTTGCGTCGATCTCCCCCTGCAAAGAAAGGGCCGAGTCTTAGAAAGACCAGACGAAAGACGATAGAGCCTAACAAGGAAAGCGAGGCTAGAGAGGCCGCAGCTCGAGAAGCTTACAAGATCGAAGTAACCCTCGTCAGACTTCATAGGGAACGAGTTCACGCTCTCGGCCTGAAAGTCGCCGGAGATGGCCGCCCTGACTAGCGGCCACCTCCTCGTCTGGAAGCACCTCCTTCGACATCCAACACGCCTCGAGATCTCGAGATGGAGCGCATGGGCCCATCTCATCCATCCTCAGCGGTCGAGACATCAGCGGGAGTACCCGACGATGATGGATCGCCGAAAGGACGAGGGCCGCTGTCAGACCCTCCTCACGCAGACGCCTCAAGGCATCGAGGAGAGGACGCAGCCGGGAATGGTGGTTTTTTATCATGCCGTAATTCTAGTTGTTGGTGCGCGCCTTGATGAGCCATCCGGTGTAGGCGGGGAAGAGATCGTCGTTGTTTCAGAGATAAAACCACTGAGAGTCCCACTGGGTGTGATTTGACGTCAACCCAGTGGGGATGTACTCTCAAGGCTCGTTCGTGCGCTCCGTCTTCTGCACCAGGTTGAGGCAACAGGCCTGAACCGGTCTCCTCACTCCGGCGGTCCCGCTAGGAGCGTGGAATAGCTCCCCCTGAAAGAGGTGAAGCCACAACTCCCAGTGCGTCATCACCCCCAAGTAGCCTTCACACACCATGATGAAGATCGCCGCGTTGGAAATGGCGTTGGGGGAAAGGTGTTGGAGCTCAGCTCCGTAGTGGTGGAGGAGCGCCCTCATGAAGCGGCTCAGGGGAGATTCGAGCCAGTGGCGGTGGAACTTGATAAAGGATACAACATAACCTTTCGGCACACTCAGCTCCCGATGTTCCACTGGCGGCACGATCCACTCCGGCCGCGTCGCGGAGGTAGCAGGACGGAGGAGCCCCTCTCCCACCAGATCCCGCAGCCGGCGCTCCGTCTCGATCGACGGGCGCCAGTCGTCGTCGGTGGTCAGCTTCACCAGCAGGTCGGTGAAGGTTGCGGCACGAAGAAGATGGAGGGAAAGTTTTCCCTTGGCTATCCCTCTTTTTTCCTCTCTTGCTGGTTCTGTTCTCCTCTGGTGCGCAGGAAAGTGTGGGAAGGAAGGCAACAGAGGCAACGACAAAAGGCAGAAGGGGGAGCAACGAGACGGCCCCTCGAATATATAGACACGTCGTAACGGGCAGATCCGACAATCACGGTAATTGCCCCCCTTTAATGCGCCGCCTAACGGTCCCGATTTCCCCGCAATAGGACGTTGCGGTTTCCACCCAGGCAGGAGGACGTTACAACGGCTCTCTCCTAAAAAGGCGCACCCAACAGGCAAGAAGACAAACTGCCGCAGCAACTCCTTCCACCACAAGGTAAGCCCAGCCCCAACCGTCGATAAAACCTTGAGAGAATGCAGAGTGGCCCGCCGACAGGGTTCGACAGTCACTCTCGAGTACCCGAGTTAGGGACACCCAGAAGGAGGTCGAAACGAGGCAAGGCTTGAAAGCAGATCCTCGAGATCCTACTAGGAGTATCCAAGGCCGAGACTAGTCAATAGATGAGGAATCCCCACGAAGGGAGGCATCGAGCCGCTGGTCCTGGTCGAACGGAACCAATATCCTCACCCGCACTGGTCAACGCTTTAACGAGAACGCCCCCAGGCTACAACCAACCCTCATCGAACGAGGCATGGGTTCTCACTTGGATTTCCCAACAACAGCTCATCGAGGACATTGACGCTCGCCCCATCGAGGGTACGTCATGCTCCTCATCCCGAACCAAATGAAAGGAACCCGCAGACGTAAGCTGACGTGAACAAAACCACTAGCGAACGAGACTTGGGGGTTCCACAAAGATTCAACACCCCTCAACGGAAAGAAGGTCGAACAATCAGACCCAAGGCTAATATAGCCCTCGAAGGAGTCCACTGACTCCTCCGAGGCCTCGGGGGCTACCCTCGTGGGGGTCGCTCGCGCTCCCTCCACGGAAATTCGATCGTTAATAAACCCCTACTCGATCACCAATGCTCGAGTAGGGGCTCGGGGGCTACTGTCGTGGGTGTCAATAGGGGGTACCCAAACAGATATCCTCGGCAAAGGATAAAAAACTAACCCACGAGTCAGACTCGACACTCCCCACCGTAGGCGCACGCTAATCGATGCTCTAACTTGACCCATGACACGCGCGATGATCGAGCCTAGTCTTGGTTACAGAAACAGGGTCGAGCGAACGATCAGAGAGCTCGAACCTAGACGAGCCTCGATTACGGAGATAATGTCGAGCGAACCAACCCGCCTCGAGCGCAAAGGCGCGCTCCCGCCGCCTACTGCCAGTACAGGATTCAGAGCATTTAATGTGACTGACAGGTTCCCACCTAACACTGCGGGCACGACGAATGTGATGATGGGTCGTGCACCCGTCAAATCCTGCTTTTTCCCAGCTTTACCGCCAAATTCAGAGAAAAGTGTGTGCAGACACTGTAGCAACAGGCGTAATGTCCCGTCGAAAGGCCACTCGAGGCATGAAGGTCAGCGCTCTTGTGTACGGGAGTTGTTTAAACCGCAAGACCCTCGAGCCCGCGTGCTCCTTCCTAGAAAAGGATTGAGCAACAGAAGTCAGCGCTCAAACCACTCCCGACCTGACATTTGCTACAACATACAAGCGTGCGTATTCACGAACGAATACCAAACGGTGTACAAGAGATAAGCCCAGAAGGTGATGCTCCTGCCTAGGAGCAGTGTCCCAAGCAGAGGACAAGATTGATGCTCCTGCCTAGGAGCAGTGTCTTCTCACCCGGCGAGAAAACTCCCGAACCCCCACACCCATCCATACACGGTGGCCTTTCCATCGCCCAAGTGGGAATTAGGTCGGGGCTCCCCCAGTGCTTTGGTATGAGGACAGGCGAGGGGATTTTTTTTAACCTAGCCTAAAATTCACTCCCACTAAGATTCGAGCTCAGGACCTAGGAGGTGCCGCCGGAGTGCCTAGACCAACTGATCTAGCATCCTTTGCCTTTATTTACAAAAGATCATGGAGTGATCACCGTATTTTTGCTTGGCAGAGAAAGAGAGTGTGAACTGAACTTTACAACATACTTGTGTGATGATGGTCATAGCGACGAATCATGGTGGAGTTGGCGCAGGTGACGGACTGCATTTTTTGTTTTCATATGTATATTAGTTCTATTATATTTTTCGGTAAAGTCGAGATCGATACGGCCTCGTAGCCGGAGGGAACAGGAGGGAGGGAACCGTACCTAGGGAGCGTATGCACGAAGGCTTAGAGGATGAAACCCCTTAGTATTTTTTAGGTGTAATAAATTGAGTATTTTGGTTTGACACTACTTCACACCCAAAAAGAACGCAACTTCTCGGTTCTTTTCCATTTTTTTGTTTTTAGAATGACATACATCATTCAATTCGCTAGGTATAATAGTAAAGATTTTCATCCAAAACTTAAAGTTGCTTATCAAACCATAAATCAGGATAGAAGAGCTTGCCTCACCCTAAGTAAGCTTTTCATAGTAGACTAACTAGAATCTAGAGAGGAATTTGAACCCTCGGTACAAAAGAATTGTGCAATAGATTAATAATCAACCTCTTTAGTCCACTTAGCCATCACTTCGCATTCTAAATCAAAAGGTTTTCATGATATGACATAGGCAAGGAATAACGATTGCAAAAAATCCTTCCTTTTTCTTTCATTCCAAAATGCATCAGCCCTTTTGTGTGAGTCTGATGGCTAAGATTGGGCACTTTATATGGTGGGTAGTTGTCAATGCTTCATAAAATTGACTCTTCCGGACTTCACAAAAGTTCTAGGCGAACATTCATGAAACTCCAAATTTTAGTCCTTACATTGGACTTCATTACATCTGTCTTGTTGCAACAACAAAAACAAGAAAAATAGAATTGTATGTCACATTCAATAGTACTACAAACCTAAGTGTTCAAATGATCCCAAAAGTACATCTTGAGATGCATTTTCTTAGAGATATTAACTCCTTTGTAGAGATGTATCTATAAAACAAGACTAATATATTACATGGATAGATAAATAGTGTTGTCCTTTAGGAGTGAGAAATTAATGCTTGTTGCAAACAGAACTTATGGAGCCATTCAAGAGAAGAAGGATACACAACATTATCTCATTAAGCCCTGAATAATTTCTTCAGGACTTCAGAAGACAAAGACGATCAAGTCTCATTGTAGAGAAAGACACCCAAAATATTAACAAAGGAAAAAATAACTTTTGGCCATTCTTATAGTCTCACCCTCATACTGGACACTTGTAACCATTCCCCCCGCCCCCCACAACCCCCAAAAAATGATCCAAATAATCATTGGTGTCATGTCAACAAACTGAAACAATGGATTCAATTAGATCAATAAGTGGTGCAAGCTCAGCCTTGTCAATCAACTTGAATTCCTGCACAAAGAATATAACCGATTGAAATAGAAAAAGACTATAATTAAGTGATCTCCCATTCAGTTAACGTATAACTTCAGATTACAAAACAAGAGAAAATATGGTAATGATGTCACACTCACTAATCAATGAAAATTGTCACTAACTATTTTGCAGTTGCATATCAGTTTTAAATTCTTTTGTTTTCATCAAATAATGAAAAATTTGAAGTTTCTAACTAATAATACATCGTTCACTAAAATAGTCATCAAGAGACGGTATACTCGCATTAAGGTAAGAGTATAAAGAAGAATCAAGAGGCAACATACCCACGTGAACAATGTAAAATGCTTGAAGCAAGTGTTAAGATGTGCCTCCTCCTTAAGGCTGACAATCTTTTGAAAATGCGAGTGGTAAATATGAGCATAAACACGGAAAAGACGCTTGAATATTGTCTTAACAACTTCCTTGAAATTTTGCGGAAAAGGGGTTCCTGCAAAAGTAGTATATTCAGTTAACTACTATATGCATAGTAACATCGTAGTGCTACCAGTACTCTACTTCACTAATAACGGCACAATGATATGCAGCTAACAACTATTTCTACTCTACAACTAGCAACTTCTAGTAGAGGATTGCAAATAGTAACATAAAAACTAGAATGCTAATTTTAATACTCATTCAGACATTGCGGTACTACTGTCATTACGTGCCCAAATCTTATCCACTAGGACCTAACCCCTTGTTGCTGCAATAAAGCCCAAGAATTACTAGGATAAAGTACCAAGTTTCTGAGGGAAGATGGATTCGTCATCAAGCTGAGCTTCGATCCAATCCATCAAGTACTCAACATACTTCGGTGCTGAAACCTCTATTGGTTTCTTGATCTGCACCCCATCGGCCCATCTATACTCAAATCTGAAATTTTGGTTGGCACCATTTGAAAACTCTTATCAATCAAATTAGGAGTTCTGAATTTGAGGCCACATATCTCCCAAAGACGGCATATATCTTACTTTGGTCCAGCTGACATTGTTGGGCATGTAGCTGGTGTGCAGAACTCCATTAGAGTACCATACAGGATGTTCACCTGGTTGAAGAAATCAACAGCTGTGAAGAAGCAACAACTATGTGATCAACACATGTAACAGTTACATGGTACATATTATCCTTAGATTGGTACACTTTTTCGTTGGAACATACAAATTAATGTAAAACTTACTATTAACAGCCAGCCACTCATTGAGATCCTCCCCTGGCGGCAGTCGAACCGCATCCCTCAAATTTCCGCTTCCTAAGGTTGCATCAATATGTTTCTTCAGCTGCACACCCTGTATCAAAGATATCAACAAGGGAAAAGAAATGTTTTCAGCCCTTCCATGCAAATTGTATTGCCAGAAGAGGGTTACGGCGGCGTCGAGAGGGAGACACGAGGATCAGGAATAAAAATGCCATACTTAATTTATTTATTATATTGTAGGAAGCGTAGGTAACCTGCTAAAAATGTTACAAAAGCTGCTCCAGCAGAACTTAGCACGCCACAGAGGCTAACTAGAGAAGAAATTCTACGAGATAGTCCAGGAAGGGTCACTAGAAGGTAATGAATACTAACATATTTACCTTATATTTATTCTTTTCATGCATTTAATTGTCATACCTTATTTATGTGATCTCATTTATGTGCAGCAAGCTTGCATTGTTGTTAGGAGAGGGCACCTCTTCGCAAACTGACACCACTAGTCCTGTGAGGATAACTATGGCGGCTCCACCAAAAAAGATGACTCCAAAGAGGAAACTACATATTGAATGAATATTTTTAGCTATGATGTGATGTAAACTCATTTGTTATTACATATGACTTGGGTCTTGTTTTGAAACAAAATTGTGGATTTATGAGATGTACCTGTTTGTGGTAAATTCCTAGATTTATGAAATGTACTCGTTTATGCTAAATTCATGAATTTATGAGATATACTTGTTTGTGTTAAATTCATGATATTATCTATTATATGTTATTGTATATGCCTCATTTTTAATTTATTTTTATTATATATTATCCAGTGTATTTCAATATATGCCTCCCAGGCTCCCAGCCAACCGGCGGCGGCAGCCAGCCAAGACCGCCAGGCAACTAAGGGAGCCGACCAGCCAGCCAGCTAGGGGAGCCAGGCGGCCAAGCCTGTGATACAAGAGAAAGAAATCCCGTAGCTAATCGCTCTGTAAATAACAAAAGGGCAAAAGAGTCATTTTAGGAAACAAATACATGTATTTAGATTAGAAAAGAGATGAAATACACTAAATGTCATGGAAAACAAGAAGACAATGTTTGGAGGGTTATTTTTACGAAGACGACGATTGGAGTCCTATATTTGCGAAGCACGTTGTTTGGTGTCTTATATCTGCAATTTTCTCCTCTCCTATATTGTATTGTCTTATAACTCTTGAGTGACTCCAATGGTTCAATTCTCTACTTTCATGTGACACAGCACTTACTATTTTTTCTTTTTGAAATTGAAACAATGGAAAGGAGTTTATGAATAATTTTGATCTGAAATAAAAGGACAAAGTGCCCCAAAGAAAAGTATTATGAAAAGTGGACTAGTTATCATCCAAAAAGTTTCAGATCGCCAATGACCTTATTGCCAGAGGGTGCATTCTTCTTAGGCCTGAACGTCTTCTGATTCCTGTTCATAAGTAAAGCACATTGAAACAACGTCTAATCAGATATACATACAACTACTGATGAATAAGGAAAAGCGAATACACAAACAGAATAATCGATGAAATATCGGAAATAACAATGTACGTCAATTCAAATCGGTAAACAAACATTTAAAAACATAAAGATATGTTTTTTAAAAGAAAAACTCAAGAGTGCAGCCATGCATGAGAACTTGCAGGCAATATTGTTCTCAAGGTCAAAACCATTTAATCTCCCACTTTTCCTCTGTTTTCTGCAGATTGTTTTCAGATGATCATAAATGAGCCCTCCACACCTACCGCATGCAAAACAAAATCTGAAGAAAACTAACAAAAGAACGAGATGAAAAATAAAAAGAAGAGATGATGATCTGAAGGCAGAAAGAAATATTAACGCAGTTGGCCTAGAATTAACCAGAGGATCGGATCAAAATGGAATAGAACAAGAAATAGACAGAGGCCATACTTGCTCCCAAGCCCGAAGAGGCTCATCTTGATTTCTCTCTCCTTCACCAATCACCATCCAAATCAAGAATCAGGGCAGGAGGAGACGAGACTAGGCAGTGGCCACAGGAATCCGCAAGGGAGAGAGAGAGAAATATAGGCAGCAAGGGGTGGCCGTGGGGTTTCTTCTATTCTCTCCTCCGTCCAGGGATCCGCTCCTCTCCTTTTTGGTTTTTTGGTGATGTTGCTGGACAGAGGAGGTGTTATTTTAGATGGAAGTTTGGCGGGGTCTTAGGAGAGACGTTCATCTTATAACCTCTAATCCTCCTTTGCCAGGCTGGCAGCTGCTCCCTTTTTCTCTGCTTGCAACCCCACCACATCTCCCTTGTTATATTTAGGATTATATTAGTAGGAGGATCGGAAACCATGATCATTTCCTTTTTTTTTTCAAGTGACTGACAAGCTGCAGGTGCCCAGACCAAATCAAACATTCACTCCCGTTAGCTTAGCTAGCATGTGTTCATTTTAATCTCTTACAATTAAAAAAAATAAAAGGAAGATAATTGTTTCGTGCGACAAACGTTCGTGTCGCTTTGCCGCATGCGATCCCTTCCCCGCACGGCCCCCTATTGGGCTGTGGGCCTTGTCTCACTCTAGTTTGTACTTATTCACGTGGTCTATCTCTACATTATCAACTCCAAATATGCACTTGAAACCAAGATCACAAAGTTGAGCTACGGATAGCAAGTTGAAATTCAAGCTTTCTACTAGTAACAAATTGGAAATGCTCAAGTTATTTGATATATATAGCAATTTTACCGAGCCCTTTGACCTTGCCTTTGCCATTGTCATCAAATGTGATACTATCAACACCATTGTCATCATTTGGATTGATGCATCATCGGTCATGTGTTGTGTGCACCCACCATCAAGCACCAATGCCTTCCTCCAGCTTTATAGTTTACCTAAAAAACAAATCAATGTTTCTTAGGTATCCATACTTGTTTAGGTCCTTGAAGGTTAGTGAATAAGCTCTTTGGTACCCAAATGGCTTTCTTCTTTGGACCCACAATTGATATACCAACAAACTTAGCATGCACACCCTTCCCACCTTTGGTAAACACATAACAAGAATAAAAAATGTAAGGTACATTAGCAATTTTCTTGTTCTTGTTTATTTTATTGCAATTAAGATCTAGGTGCCCAACTTGCTTGCATTTGTTGCAAAACCGACCATTGCTCTTCACAAAGCTAGACTTGTGAGTTGCAAAGGCCGCCTTGCCTTTCTTAGGGGTATAGCCTAATCTCTCTTTGTTGAGAGAAAACCTTTGGCTACCCAAGCACTTTAGCAAGTGAGCCTCACCACCATAGGCTTTGCCTAGGGCGTGAGTGAGCTCATCCACATATCTCTTGAGAGTCTCATTCTCAACTTTTAGTGAGGTATCACAAGTGACACCGACACTAGAAGTAGAGGTAGAGTTGGTTATGGTGGATGAAGACCTACAAGAAGAGTTAGTGGCAACAACAATAAGTGGGTTGGGTGATTCTTTAATTAAGTCACATGTTGTGCCCACATCATATGATACAACAATCTTTTCCTTGTTCTCTTCTAATAACAAAGAGTGAGCTTTTTGAAGCTTGGTGTGAGCTTTGCCAAGCTTTTCATGGGCATTCATTAGCCTCTCATGATTAGCATTGAGCTCATCAAAGGATTGTTCAAGAGATTTTAACTTCTTGGCCAATTCTTTGCACTTCTTGTTTTTTAGAATGAATAAGTGAATCGACTTGTTCTAGCATGTCCATGAGTTGTTCATTAGAGAATTCATTTTCATCATCACTATCATTATCATATTCATTTTCATTTTCACTTTCACTCTTATCATATTGTACCTTGTGGCCCTTGGCCATGAAGCATGGAGGAATGTCGAAAAGTAATGGCTTGTTGTTGATGGCAATACTAGCAAGCGCCTTCTTCTTCTTGGATGCCTTGTCATCATCACTTGAATCTTCATCTGAAGAAGCATCACTATCCCATTGCACAACATAGGATCCACCCTTCTTCTTCTTCTTGAAGACCATTTTCTTCTTCTTGTTGTTTTTCTTCTCATGCTCATCATTATCACTATTGTAGGGACACTCCGCTACAACATGATTGAGGCTTTTGCATTTGTAGCATAGCCTCACATACTCCTTGTTCTTAGAATGATCTCTTCTCTTCCTTGTATGATAGTCCTTCTCTTCTTTATCATCTTGCCAAACTTGTGGCAAAGAGTGCTAGTGCTTCATCATCATTGGAGCACTCCTCATTACTTGATTCTTCCTTCTTGGCTTTGCCCTTGTTCTTGCTCTTGGAGGAAGAGCTAACTTTGAATGTTACACTCTTCTTCTTCTTGTGATCATCATCCTTCTTCACAATCTTATCATCATCATTGTTATTGTATTTATCTTCGGTCATGACATCTCCAAGTACCTCATTGGGAGATACAACCTTCAATCCTCCTCGAAATATGATGATTCTCAATGTCTTGAACCTCTTGGGCAAGCACATCAAGAACTTGTGAATGAAGTCCTCATCCTTTACTTTCTCACCAAGGCTCCCTGAGATAATTGATGATGACTTGGAGCCTATAGAACATCTTTGAGATTGACTCATCATCCTTCATCTTGAAGTTAGATAGTTTGTCCTTGAGCATGTATAACTTGGCACTCTTTACCGTTGTAGTGCCCTTATATGTTTATTCAAGCCTTGTCCATACTTCACTAGTCTTCTCAAGATCTTTGACTTACTCAAACATCTTTGAATCAATGCCATTGTATATTGTGTTGAGAGCCATAGTGTTGCATTATTTGTTGACTCTCTCATTGTCGGTAGAGTTGGTGGGATCAAGAATCACAAAGTCATTTTTGGTGACTTCCCACACTCTATCATTTATTGATCTAATATACATTTTCATTTTTCTCTTCCAATAGTCAAAGGAACTTGTGTCATCAAAGAACGGTGGTTTGCCCCCAACATGGTTGAACACTATTTGAGCCATAATTTGAGCACCAAGTTTGTTAAGCCTTTACAAAACGGTGACCATGACTCTAATACTACTTGAAAGGTCCTAATATGGCTAGAGGGGAGGTGAATAGCCTTGTGGGGGTATAAACCCCTATACCCTTACGGCTAGACTTGGGCTAGGAGGCTTGGCCCATCACGAGACAGTTCGAGGCTTGATCCAACTACTCAGAGTTTCGCGTAAGGAAACAAGACGTGGAGATCAAGGAGGATTCTAGTCGGTTAGAATAGGAATTGATATTGTACTATCTATGACAATTGTAACCGACTAGGATTAGTTTCCAGATCTGTAACCCTGCCCTCTGGACTATATAAGGAGAGGCAAGGGACCCCCCTAGGACATCTCATCTCAACTCAACACAATCCACAACAATACAATCAGACGCAGGACGTAGGTATTACGCCCACACGGCGGCCGAACCTGGATAAAAACCTTGTCCGTGTCTTGCGTCACCATCGAGTTCGTAGCTTGCGCACCGTCTACCGATAAACTACTACCGTGGGTATACCCCAAGGTAGACTACCGACTAGCTTTCGTCGACAGTGGCGCACCAGGTAGGGGGTGTGCGTACAGCTCTCCCGACGAACAAGATGGTCATCGTTCCAGCTTCGGCGGCCGTGGCTGAAGGCCTCACGTTCACCGTCGGCCAGATCACTTGGACTATTCGTGGTGACGGCCTCACGACCACAACCCTGGAAGAAACCCAGATCCAATCTGGGGTGGCAGAGGCGTCGACTTCAATCACGCCAACTCCGAGAACTCGACCTCCGCTCCCTCGCTACAAGGCAAAGCAAGTCAACAACTCGGACATTCTCCAAGCCCTCGATCGCGCCGACTTCAAACTTCTCGAAGCCTCCAACCTGGTGGATTCTATCTCGCACGAATCTGATCAGGCGGCGTCAGCAAATTTTTTCGACTCCCGTCGGCCAACTCGTGTCACCACGCACGAACAACTGGAGACGTCCCTGACAATAACGTCGACCCCCACGGGACGGTCTATCAAGCTCAAGACAGCTTCCCCATACCAGAATTACCCTTATGGTCTGAACAACGCGACCGACCAGTATTCGCGGCATACGCGATCTCTGTTCGGCAAGGTAGGCCTGTCGTCGCGCCATAGCAGCCGAGCAGCTCGTCATTACCTCAACATGGTATCCATTCGAGTCCTGCCAGACGATAAGGCTACCAGTACGAACTCCAGCACAGCGTCCGTCCCTACCGAGATTCTACACTCCGAGGACAAAGACTACGACCTGGATCTACCACCATACCCTCCGGGTTTTTCTCATTTTTCAGTCTTCCCACCCCGGCGAGGAGATCTGATCTTTAACGTCAGCAACGACGAACTAGTTGTCAATGGCGAAACCAACGAGCAAAAGCAACTCCACGAGCAGCGCAATGCCGATCGTGCTCAGCGGCGAGCGGATGAGGAACGGCAACTTACGCCACAAAACCTCAGCGATGCTTTCGATATGGTCGGGAACCAGCCAGTATACAAGACGCCAAGCGCTAACGTGGCTGTTGCCATGGCAAACCTGGACCGGCTCCCCGATACCCCAGAGTACCAGGGTATCCGATCCACCATACGAGCGCACCTGATCGCCGCAATGGGGCAGACAACCACTTTGCTCAAAAGAGTCCAAGCCGTCTCCTACGCGGAGGTTTCCTCCGACTAGACTCATCGCAGCCGGACCTCATCACGACCCAGCGGGCGCCATCATAGCCACTCCCCCAACGGTCGCAGGAAGGACGCGGGACGCGACAATCGTGGTCAGGACACCGGCGGTTACCGCGTGTAGAGGCGCGGGCGTGGTCAGGAAGTAAACCAGAACAGGGATCTATGATACAACATCCCTCCTAAGGACGCCCACGACCTCATCAACAAGCGCACTACGGAAAGAGCGGTACACGAAAACCTACGACGCATTGAGTACGATGCAGCACATGCCCCCCCGGCCTAAGACAGTTCTCTTCACACCTTCGCCAAGTCGTATGGCCCCGCAACTTTAAGCTCGAGAAGCTTAAAAAATATGACGGCAAGGAAAACCCTGAAAATTGGATCACTCTTTACGAGATCGCAGTCCGGTCAGCAGCGGGAGATTGAGCACGTCATGGCAAATTACTTCCCAGTAGTCCTCGACCAGGCTGGTCATCAATGGCTCCTCAGCCTACCCAAGGACTCCTTCGATTCTTGGGAGGAACTGCGCCAGGCGTTCATTGACAATTTCATTGCTACCTGCGAGCAGCCTGGAAACAAATACAATCTCGAGAGGATAAGGGACAGGAAGAATGAGCCCTTGCGCGATTACATCCGACGTTTCTCGGACATGCGCCTCAAGATTCCAAAGATTTCTCACGACGAGGCTATATCGGCCTTCATCAAAGGCCTACGCTTCCATGAAGCATTGAGAAACAAGCTACTGCGCAAAAGACCGACCACGGTCGCTGAGCTGCTCGCCATGGCAAAAAATTATGCCGATGCCGATGACGCAGAAAAACTCATCCGGGAAGATGCGAGAGCCACCGACCAGCCTCCCCGACGAGACGACAGTCGTGGACGCTTCGACAACCGGAACCCCCGCCGCGGTGACAACCGCGACCACCGAGAAGGTTGGACAGGCGATGCGACAACCGCGATGATTTCAGAGGCAAGCGACCTCGTGACAACGACCACGAGGTGAACACAGTCAAGCGCCCCAATGGACGGCGAGATTACCAGGAAGACTACAACAAGACGCTGAAAGGACCGTGCCAACTCCATCCCAAGTCCAATCACACGATGGAAGAATGCCGTGTCCTCAAAAGCATCTACACACAGCGGGCTGCTCAGGGGGATTCCGTCAAGAAAAACAGGAAACAGGATAGACATGGTCATGAAGACGAAGACGACGACCAGGACAGGGACCCACGACACCAGTATGTCAGTCCCACCGACGTGGTGCACTCCATATTCGGAGCAAAAGTTTCAATCGAGTCTAAACGAGAAAGAAAGCTCCTGAAGAGAGCCTGCTGTTGACGGTCCTTAAGTACCAAATATAATCATCAAATAAATAAAGAAAAGGATCCAAATGCAACCAACACCTAGACTTAGGGTTTTATCTAACAGAATTCCACGAGTTTTGGTGTTTGTTTATTTCTGCAGGGGGTTATCAGGAAATATGGAGGAAAGGCCCACACGTCGGGTTTACATAGAGATATTAACGCATCGCGTAATTTTCTACCATCTAGAAGACTCCAGAAGCCACGGGAAGGAAGCAGAGGCCGAAAGGGGCCAGGCCTAGGGCGCCCGCCCTGAGGACCTAGGCGCCCGCCCCCTCCTGGATGCCAATCAGGACTCTTTTCGCACACGACGTTCCACCGACCTAAAGGATCAAGATAACGTAGTACCACATCGCCTGCTGGACCAAAAATGCACAGATGAGGAGGACTATATAAGCAGACCCCCTGGCCCCTGGAGGAGACAATTTTATCATAGAGTTGAGGGGTGCCCTCGAAGGAAAACCTCTTCTCTAAATAGAATTTCTTTTTAGGCTTAGCAACCAATGTAAGTAGAAATAGATCTTCTAGTTTCTACTAGATTGAGAGATATAGAGTGGAGGTGTAGATCGGAGGAAGGCCGGCCTGTCGGTGTCTACTCCGAGGTTGTACCTGCGGGATCAAGTCTTCTAACCCGAGGCTTGCTCCTAAGATTCTTTAGTAATTCGACTTCTAATTCCAGTAAGTTCTTGTTTTATTGTTCTTTGGTTTATGAGTTTACTTTAATCCTCTTCCGGTTGAGTATTAGAGTAATCATTGCTAGCGTAAACATGGTGTTTAGGCTAGGGTACTCATAGATATCCCCTGACTAGCTGGACCATGGTAGTAGCGAGGAACGTGACGTTTCCAAGTTACCTTTGTATCCCATATCTTGTTAGCAGGACGGGTAGGTTTATAGGTGCGGGTCGAACATCCTTTGTGGTGTCTAGATTCCATGAGCCTCCCCAATAGAACAGTAGATCATCCTTACCAAGGTTAGAACGAGACTACGGTTGCAGTCTCCTCTATACATCACTCACATCGAGAAACATTCTTTGTAGCCTAAAGGGATAGTAGCAATAGATTTGGTTAGTCAGATGCACCCTTTCTCCCAGTGGTAAAAATATAAATACGAAAACTCTGGATAACCTCCCGGGTGAAATGCTCACCGATATCCGTGCGCTTGCGAATCATTTCCTTATTGCGTTACCAAATATCAACAAGCATTTCTGGCGCCGTTGCCGAGGAGAAAGACGGTTTGCTGAGATAACTTTGAGTCTTGCTATTATCTTGTATTATACTTTTATACTTTTATTCTTTTATCTTTTTATTTTTATTTTTATGGATAACTCAAATTCCATACCTATTATTGAATTCTTTGCACCTTCGGAGACCAGCCATAGACCATGGGAGTCAACAAGTCCTGCCCCTAATTATGATCTGTGTCCGGAGTTGATTGCAATAGGTCAAAACCAACCCTTTTCTATAGCTAAGGTCCTATCTTTTAATCAAGAAGATAATGCACTTTTAGCTACACCTAGAGAATATTTTAATCTTTCTATAAATTCTGGTTTAGACCTAGCCCAACAAGACCATATTTTTCTCGATATTTTTATATTGGTCTTAATCATATATCCTTTGATAGAGTTTTTCTTTCTTTATCTGTTAGTAAAGGAAGGTATGTCTTCATTTGTGGACATCCTTCTTGTACTAGTCTTCATAGAAAAATCTTAGAGATAGAGAAGGAATCATCTCCCAGACGAGGAAAGGAAGGTTCAATAGCCGATTTCCAAACATTCCAATCCCATGATTCGGCTATCCAACCCATCCTTGAGCTTAATAATTTCTACTATGCTCTTTCTCTTGAACCTCCCGATGATTCTATGAATCTCTCTAGACATCCCATGCATAAGAGTCACCAAGACCACAAGGAGGATCAAGAAGAGCAACATCAATGGCTAGAGGGCATTAAAAATCCATGTGCTATCACCATTGAATGGATGGATAAAACAAACTTGAGAGACAATCCTAGAGGAATTTTAAGCATTCATGAAGAATCATCCTTGGAGTTTGAGAATGAGAGAAACAACAGTGAACATGGAAATTATTTCATAAATACCTCATCAAGTCCTTGCTCATATAAAACATCTCCCCAATCAATTGGTCTCTCCAACCTCACCACATTTGAGATCTCCAACCCTCTCTTCTTTTCTATTTATAAAAACTTTAAAAGAGCGGTTGTCGATGCATATGTCTATAATAAATATTGCAGATCTCGTTGAGTTGATCTTGATATATGTCAGCATCGGAGGGGAAACCACTTCGCTGATATAAATTGATGGTTTCCAAAGACAAGCTTAGTGTCCTAAAAACAAGCGCTGATCAGATCGTAACATGAACTTCTAATTATTTGCAACATTGCCTTGTGTATTGAGCATATAAAGATAATTGTAGAAATATTCCTTCGGGTATTCTTGTCACTAACCTTTCCAGGATTGGAGCAAGAAGATCGGATGAATGACAAGCACGAGGTATGTCCAACCAACCATCACACAACATTGAATTAAATTCATCCAAACTTGAACTTTGCAAAATTCAAGCTTGGGGGTGTACTTTACATAAAAACATCCTTTGCCATGTTGCTATGTTGGTTGTCCCTACCTTTGTGACATGCTCAACTTATTAAACACTAATCACACTACTTCATCTCCACTTGAGTAGATCTCTATAAATGCCATCATGCTACCTTTGTTTATCCTAGTAAGTGTTGGTTTGGAAGTACTCGACATACTTCCATTGGCATTTAAATTAAGCATGGTGCTCAGGTTAAACAGCCTTCCTTAATCTGATTAGACATGGAGTCTAGTTTGGTTACTGAACTAAAAAACTGCTTGAGTAGACATTGGTATATTTTGTTGGACTAACCCCTGCAGGAAAACTTTCAATATCAACCTGGGAAGTCCTGAGATACAAACTCATTGGAGATAAAGGAGACACATGAAGTTTAACAATTTGCACAAGAAGGACATAGCTCATTTATCATAAAGAGATGATCTATGGAGAGTGCCACAAACACGATGCACAACCGCTAAGAAAGAAAAGCTTCCACAAGGTGATACTATACCATCACTCTTCAAGTAAGGTAACATCTTAAGGTACTTGACTATGGCTTTTATAAGCTTCTCCTTGGTTCTAGCGTTCACATAAATAAAGAGACAAACATGTATGATTTATAACTCTAAATTAACCAACCTAATTAATTCAACATGTTTAGTCCTTTAATCTTTGTTCTTAGTACTACCTTCGTGATCCCACACTCCTAATCATATAAGCTAATATGTTGCACATTCAATCTTTGGGAAGATATAAAGAAAAAGACATATATATAGATAGACTATCTTTCCATTAGGCTGAGCCATCTGATCTGACAAATGCTACACTCATGATCCATCAACTTTGTCTTGCTCACTATGCTTAAGGTTAGAGAAGAACAAATACACTTTTGGTTCTGTTGGTGTTTTCCATCAACAGGGCCCATGCACTTGATCTCTGCCTTGTCTCTATGAATAGGTACACTTCAAGCAAAACATGGAGGAGTTTTACAACTCCTAGACTCCACCAAGTGAAGGACCTGGATCTACGAGCACAAACACACTGAGCAGGTGTTGACGGTCCTTAATGCTCACATTTAACCATCAACTAATCATGGAAAAGGACTTATATGCAACCAACACCTAGACTTAGGGTTTTATCTGACAGAATTCCATGAGTTTTGGTGTTTGTCTATTTCTGTAGGGGGTTATCAGGAAATATGAAAGAAAGGCCCACACGTCGGGTTTACATAGAGATATTAACGTGCCGCGCAATTTTCTACCATCTAGAAGACTCCAGAAGCCACGGGAACGAACGGGAGGCTGATCGGGCCTGGGGGCAGGGCGCCCACCCTCCCCCCTTGGGTGCCCGCCCAGCTACCAGAACCAATCAGCTTCAACTTCGCGGACCGTGCTCCACCGACCTAAGGGATCAAGGAAAACCGTCCGATTAATATCGGTTTGATCCGACGGCCCAGATTCATCTGAAAAGACTATATAAGCAAGGCCCCCTGGCCACTGGAGAGCATACCTCTTCTACAGAATCAAAGCTAGGGTTTCAATTCTTCATCCAAGTAGAGAGGATCCCTCTAGTTCTTCTAGTTCTACCTCAAGTTCATCTAGATCTAGTTCTAGTTCATCTAGTTCTAGTTCTAGTTCCTCTAGTTCTAGTTAGTTCTAGTTGTAATCTAGAAAATAGGGAGAGAGAAGAGGAGAGCGGAGGAGGAGGAGTCGGATCTGTTGGATCTTCCTCAACATTGTACTTTTGCAGCAACTAGTTCGTTCTTCATCGTTCTCCTGGTTCTTCAATTCATAATCCTGAGTTCTTTAATTACTTTTATTTACATTCAAGTTATTTATTGGATTCCCGCTTGCATCAAGTGCTCTAATCTTTGCAACATTAGAGTAGTAATTAATAGATTAGACGTGGTGTTTAGTCTTGCAATTACATGGAATTGCACCCAATCCTGCGGATTGTTGTGGTAGCCTTAGGGTAGTGACAGCCCTAACGGTCGACGTATTCCACCTCGTTCGGATCGGTGTTTGTAGGACCGTAGTCAGAGCTTCCTAGCCCCCTTCTCATCTCTTTCTGTGGTTAGTGTTCTGATGTCCCGAAATAGATAATCTTGAAGTAATTCTTGATTCTTAGATCAACTAGAGAACTCTCAGGAAACTTCCTCTCTTCCCACCAAAAATAATTATATAGTTATCCCTGGGCGATCTTAATTCTTAATTAGTACACTCACGTTCTCTGTGGAAAATAGATACTCTGGAATACTCCCGGGTGAAAGCTACATCGGTATCCGTGTGCTTGCGGATTTTTCTGTTTGCGTTTAAAATACCCAACAAGCTTTTTGGCGCCGTTGCCGGGGAACGGTAGCTGTGCTAGTTTCGAACCAAGTCATCCGTGTATCCTTTTTCTTTTCCTTTTTTAACACACTCACCTTACCATTTTCACCACACCACATGGATTTCACTCCTATCTATAAATTCTTTGCTCCAAAGGGCGAGTTATTAGAGCCACCACCATCATCACATCCAATTCTTACAGATGGCTACGACCTCGGCCCTGATCTAATAGCTATGATTCAGGAGCAACCCTTCTCTGGGCAAGTAGATGAAGATCCATACACCCACCTTAGAGAATTCGAGCAGTTGTGCTCTTGCCGATCTATTTCTGGCATGACACAAGAAACCCTTAAATGGAAATTATTTCCGTTCTCCCTTTTGGGAAGAGCAAAAAAGTGGTATGCTCATTCTGTAGGGGGCGTTAATGGAAATTGGGATGAACTTTGGGACAAATTTTGTCTCGCTTTCTTCCCACTTTTTTGAATTGCTGACCTTAGAATTGAAATTCTTACATTCAAACAAAGAGAGAAGGAAACTTTAGGAGCAGCTTGGGCTAGGTTCACAAGCCTTACCAATTCCGGTCCAAACCTTTCCCTGCCTGACCATGTACTGTACTACCACTTTTATCGTGGTCTAAACAAGGAAGCTGCTCTTCACCTCGACATTGCTTCAGGAGGCTCATTCACACACAAACTCACAGATGAGGGGAGAGCTATCCTAGAAAGAATTCTTGAAAATACCCCTTACATAGGCATTTATGATGTGTTTCCTGAAGGAGAAAAAGAAGTCGAGCCTGATCCTAAACCAAAAGATGAGGAACTTGCGACCGAGTTAGAAATTCCACCTGACCCATCCATTAATTTGGTTGTAGAGAAACCTCCTAATAAAGGAATGCAAAACCAACTAAGGGATGATGAACCACCACCTTTAGAGCATCCCTTTGAATTCGAGGAAGATCTTTTTGAAGATTATGGAAACACCTCAAATTTTCCTATCCAAACACGACCTCTAGCAAGGACCACTCAATCCATTCTAAGAGTAGAATCTGTTGACATAGAACACATCAAAAGCCTTTCGGCTATTCTGAGTTATGAATGGCTAACAGAAGCAGAGCTCTCTCCTAAGGTAGCTCGGATCATCACTCCTTCAACCATTCTTCTATGCCAAATTAGAAGGTCCGCTAGGAAGGTCCACTATAATCCATATGTTGGGATAAATGTTATTTCCAAGGAGTTAGCTGACACTCTTTATCCCAACGAGTCCATAACCCCATCTCAAAAACTTTTACAAAGTCCATCTGGATTAATTCTAGAAAGCCATGGGGTATTAAGGGCAGTTCCTATTAGAATCAAGGACTCTGGAATATGTCTAGATTTTTACATTTATGACATACCGAAGATTCCTCTCTTGATTGGTAGACCAATCATGAAACTTCTACAAGAACAACCACAACGAGGTCATTTAGACTTCAAAGTTGGGAATTCCAGTATTGTTGTTCCTCTAGCTAGATCAATTAACACGATAGTGGAACCCAAACTTAAACCAGATCCTATTGAGGAGATCTTAATGCTGACTCAAGAGGAGATGGCCCAACCATTCTTTAATCATGAACACTTTGTTCAAGAAGAAGAAGAGTTGGTAGAACCCGTTGAGCTAGACAAAAATGAACAACCTTCACCTCCTTCAATAGAGTTAAAACCTCTTCCTTCTGGCCTTAGATATGTCTTTCTGCACAACAACCCAAAAACTCCAGTGATTATCAGTGACAAGCTTTCCGATTATGAAACACAACAACTTGTCACTTTTCTTGAAAGACATAGATCAGCATTTGGCTACTCTCTCGAGGATCTCACGGGCATTAGTCCCATTCTCTGCACTCATCGTATCCCTATTGATCCTAATTTTACACCTTCAAGGGAACCACAACGGAGACTTAACAATGCTATGCGAGAGGTTGTTAAGAAAGAGGTCCTCAAACTCTATCGTGCTGGGATTATTTATCCTGTGCCACATAGTGAGTGGGTTAGCCCTGTCCAAGTAGTGCCAAAGAAAGGAGGAATGACGGTCGTTAGGAATGAGAAGAATGAACTCATCCCTCAACGAATTGTCACTGGGTGGCGTATGTGTATTGACTATCGAAAACTCAATAAGGCTACAAAGAAAGATCATTTTCCGTTACCCTTCATTGATGAAATGTTGGAACGGCTTGCAAACCACTCTTTCTTTTGTTTCCTTGATGGTTATTCTGGATATCACCAAATCCCAATCCACCCAGATGACCAAGAAAAGACTACCTTTACATGCCCGTATGGAACTTATGCATACCGACGAATGTCATTCGGATTGTGCAATGCTCCAGCTTCTTTCCAATGGTGCATGATGTCTATTTTCTCGGACATGATTGAGAAGATCATGGAGGTTTTCATGGATGATTTTACCGTCTATGGCAAAACCTTCGATCATTGTTTGGAGAATTTAGATAGAGTCTTGCAGCGATGTGAAGAAAAGCACTTAATCCTGAATTGGGAGAAATGCCATTTTATGGTTCGGGAAGGAATAGTGCTAGGACATAAAGTGTCCGAACGTGGTATAGAGGTGGACAAAGCGAAGATTGAAGTTATTGAAAAACTTCCACCTCCCACAAATGTGAAAGGAATCCGTAGCTTTTTGGGACATGCAGGGTTCTATAGACGCTTTATCAAGAACTTCTCTCAAATTGCTAGACCCCTAACTAGTCTCCTAGCTAAGGATGCACCTTTCATCTTTAGTGATGAGTGTCATGAATCTTTTCAAACTCTTAAGAAAGCACTCATCTCAGCCCCGATTATCCAACCACCTGATTGGAATCGTCCTTTTGAGATCATGTGTGATGCTAGCGATTTTGCGATTGGTGCCGTTTTAGGACAAATCAAGGATAAAAAGCATTATGCCATATCCTACGCTAGTAAAACCTTGTCTGGACCACAGCTCAATTACACTACAACTGAAAAAGAGCTTTTGGCTGTTGTCTTTGCTATAGACAAGTTTAGATCTTACTTAGTGGGGGCAAAGATAATCATCTATTCAGACCATGCTGCTCTCAAGTACCTCCTCACTAAGAAAGATGCTAAGCCTCGTCTAATTTGATGGATTCTTCTACTCCAAGACTTTGACATAGAAATCCGAGATAGGAAGGGAGTAGAGAATTCCATAGCCAACCACTTGTCTAGGCTTCAATATATGGAAACACATGATGAGCTTCCCATAAATGACTACCTAAGGGATGACACCCTGCTTAAGATAACACATGCAGATCCATGGTACGCAGACATCGTAAACTTTATAGTAAAAGGCTATGTCCCACCTGGTGCAAACAAAAGGAAGTTGCTTCACGATAGTCGTTTCCACCTTTGGGATGAGCCATATCTTTTCCGAGTCTGCGCTGATGGACTCTTGAGAAGGTGTGTTCCTATGGCTGAGGCTACTCAAATTATGGAAAGATGCCATGCCTCGCCATATGGAGGACACTATGGAGCATTCCGGACACATGCTAAATGTTGACGGTCCTTAAGTACCAAAAATAATCATCAAATAAATAAAGAAAAGGATCCAAATGCAACCAACACCTAGACTTAGGGTTTTATCTGACAGAATTCCACGAGTTTTGTTGTTTGTCTATTTCTGTAGGGGGTTATCAGGAAATACGGAAGAAAGGCCCACATGTCGGGATTACATAGAGATATCAACGTACCGCGCAATTTTCTACCATCTAGAATACTCCAGAAGCCACGGGAAGGAAGCGGAGGCCGAACGGGGCCAGAGGCAGGGCGCCCGCCCTCCTTCCTTGGGCGCCCGCCCTGACTTGGAGTCCAAACAGGACTCTCTTCGGGGATTACTCTCCACCGACCTAAAGGATCAAGGATAACCGTCCAATCAATGTCCGTTTGATCCAACGGCCCAGGTTCACTTGAGGGGACTATAAAACCAGACCCCCTGGCCCCTAGAGGAGGCACCACTTGATCATTATTCATTATTCATAGACAGAGCAAAAGCTAGGGTTTAGAGATGAGAGCTCTCCTCTCTTCTCTAAACTAGAGCAGATTTAGATAGTAGCAAGATGGAGAGCGAGGGAGGATTGGAGGAGAGGCCAGCCTGTCGGTTCTTCCTCCAGTTGTACTTCGTCATGATCAAGCTCTAATCAAGCTTGCTCATGGGATGACTCTGGTAATCTACTTCTAATTCATTATGCAATTACTAATTATGTATGTTTTGGTTCACAACTCTTTTGAGTATTCTAATCTATAGGACGCTATAGGTGAGAGTTGTAGTATATGTGTAAGCGAGGTGCTTAGATCTAGATTACTTGTGGATATCCCCTGTCTAGCTGGATCGTGTGGTAGGCCGCGTAGGTGACAGTTACGTTGGTCCTCTGTAGTCCACCTCTCGTTAGCAGGACGGGTAGGGTTTATCGGCCTAAGGATAAGCATCCTTTGTGGTGTACTCTTATCACGTGGTTCGTCCCAGACATAGACATACCCCTTTGAAGTAGAGAAACCATAGTTATCCTCTCTATTCTGCTACCATCGCCCATATACTAGAATTGCTCTATTCTCTATTCCCATATTATCACTCACTGTTATCTTACCTTTAATATTGTTCTTATTCGATTCTACCATCTTTTCTAATTACACCTACCTATCTATCTAGGTTAAGTTAGAGCGTAGATCAGTTCTCCCGTTTCCCTGTGGATACGATAAAACCTTTAACCGGGTAAAAGCTTCAACGGTATCCGTGCGCTTGTGGATTATCTGTGTGCGTATAAATACCATAGTACACTCTAGTGCCATGCTGGGGATGACAACCTAGTATTCAAGTGGTGTTAGCAAGTGTCAACACTAAAATTTGGCAAAGTGACTTTTTCTGGCCAACGATGTATGAAGATACAAAGGACTTTGTTAGGAGATGCCACCGATGTCAAAAACATGGGAATATCAACTCACAAAATGAAATGCCTCTCACAAATAATCTTCAAGTAGAACTTTTCGATGTATGGGGCATTGATTTCATGGGACCATTCCCTATGTCCAGAAATTGCGAGTATATCTTAGTAGCTGTGGACTATGTATCCAAATGGGTAGAAGCCCTACCTTGTCGATCAGCTGATTCAAAACATGCCAAGAGAATGTTCCATGAAGTAATCTTTCCTCGCTTTGGTATACCCCGGATAGTTATAAGCGATGGAGGTTCCCACTTCATCGACAAAATCTTCCGGAAGTACCTAGCCGATCATGGAGTTCGACACAACGTCACAACACCATACCATCCTCAGACTAGCGGTCAAGCCGAAACATCTAACAAACAAATCAAAAATATTTTACAAAAGACCGTAGATGAGATGGGTAAGGGGTGGAAGGACAAACTTCCTGATGCACTTTGGGCATATAGAACTGCATTCAAAACACCCATAGGCATGTCACCTTATCAACTTGTATATGGAAAAACTTGTCACTTGCCTGTGGAAGTAGAGTTTAAGGCTCATTGGGCACTCAAGAAATGGAACATGGATCTCCACCTCGCTAGCGAGAATCGTCTGATGCAACTATCTGAGCTAGAAGAATGGAGAGAGAAAGCCTACCACAATTCAAGGATCTATAAAGAGAGAACGAAACGATGGCATGATAAGAGAATCAAGCACAAAGAGTTTAAGCCTGGAGATAAGGTTCTACTATTTAATTCAAGAGTTAAGCTCTTTGGGCATGGTAAGCTACGAAGTAAGTGGGATGGACCATACAAGGTTATTGACACTTCAACTCATGGAGCCATTACCATCCAAGACGACATAGGTAACACTTTTAAGGTGAATGGTCAACGCTTGAAAATCTATCTCGAGCCACAAAACAACCTAGTAGAGGAACTTGATGTGATTGAGTTCATAGAATTCTCATATTGAGCTCTCATAAGCTCTAGACAATTACCTCCGCAAGAGTGAACGACTATGTCAACATCCAGCTTGGGGGAGGCATCCCCACGTGTATCTTGATAAGTATTACTTTTCTTTCTTGGTTTTATTTACTAGTATTCGGAAATAAAAAATAATAATAATGCATAATCATGAAACTAAATAAAGTTCTTCTTTTGAGTAATATACGATAGTTTTGTGTAATCCTAAGTTTTAAATAAAATAAAAAGAAAGTTTGATCCAAGTCTAGGTAATTGACAAACATGATATGAGAAGGTCTGAGCTACTATTTAACTTGTTCCGAGTTTTGCTAGAGTTCTGGAGATTTTATCTTTTGAAAATCTAAAAATTCATAAAAAAAATATGAGATCATAATACCTAGAGTCTTATAAGATATAAATATTAAAACTGTGGGCACTTTCTTTGTTCAAGCCATTGTTAATTCTTGTAGTTTTAGTTGAGAGAATTATCATGCTCCCAAGATCAAGATCTTTTTGTTTTAAAAATATAAAAGATTCACTCTTCCGAAGTATTATTGCGTTAGAGGCATGAGGCTATGCAAAAATTTGATTCAAAAGAAAGTGTGAGACGAGAGGTAAAAATGGACAAGTGTCCGAAGTAGAATTAGGGGTACAAAGATACACACTTGAGTGAAAAAAATGGACATGTGTCCGACAGTAGAATTAGGGGTACTTAGTGCCCACTTGAAAAAAAAAGAAAAAAGAGAGAGATACTGAAAAAAAAAGATAGCCCATGGTCCCTCTAATAAGCAATATGCCAGTAAGAGATGACAAACTTTTCAAAAAGGTCAAAGGTCTTGATCTAGGAGTATGTCATTCCTCTCCCTTGCTCCAAGCATTGACATAGCAAAATGCAAAGTAAGTATGCTAAAATTTTTAAAGCTCTACTTATATATCTTTCGTGAAGAAGGCAAATGCCTCAGTTTTATTTTGGAAACTTACAAACAACTCCAGAACAAAGGTAAGACAGAAGAGCTTGAGACATAGTGCTTGACTTGACCGTTCTATTTTTCAATCACTTAAGACCTTAAAAACCCTATAGTAAGAGGCATAAAAGTAACCCCTGTTTTCTTGCTGATTTTAGCTTTGCTCAGGGACGAGCAAAGGTTAAGCTTGGGGGAGCTTGTTGACGGTCCTTAATGCTCACATTTAACCATCAACTAATCATGGAAAAGGACTTATATGCAACCAACACCTAGACTTAGGGTTTTATCTGACAAAATTCCATGAGTTTTGGTGTTTGTCTATTTCTGCAGGGGGTTATCAGGAAATATGAAAGAAAGGCCCACACTTCGGGTTTACATAGAGATATTAACGTGCCGCGCAATTTTCTACCATCTAGAAGACTCCAGAAGCCACGGGAACGAACGGGAGGCTGATCGGGCCTGGGGGCAGGGCGCCCACCCTCCCCCCTTGGGTGCCCGCCCAGCTACAGGAACCAATCAGCTTCAACTTCGCGGATCATGCTCCACCGACCTAAGGGATCAAGGAAAACCGTGCGATTAATGTCGGTTTGATCCGACGACCCAGATTCATCTGAAAAGACTATATAAGCAAGGCCCCCTGGCCCCTGGAGAGCATACCTCTTCTACAGAATCAAAGCTAGGGTTTCAATTCTTCATCCAAGTAGAGAGGATCCCTCTAGTTCTTCTAGTTCTACCTCTAGTTCATCTAGATCTAGTTCTAGTTCATCTAGTTCTAGTTCTAGTTCCTCTAGTTCTAGTTCTAGTTAGTTCTAGTTGTAATCTAGAAAATAGGGAGAGAGAAGAGGAGAGCGGAGGAGGAGTAGCCGGATCTGTCGGATCTTCCTCAACATTGTACTTTTGCAGCAACTAGTTCGTTCTTCATCGTTCTCCAGGTTCTTCAATTCATAATCCTGAGTTCTTTAATTACTTTTATTTACATTCAAGTTATTTATTGGATTCCCGCTTGCATCAAGTGCTCTAATCTTTGCAACATTAGAGTAGTAATTAATAGATTAGACGTGGTGTTTAGTCTTGCAATTACCTGGAATTGCACCCAATCCTGCAGATTGTTGTGGTAGCCTTAGGGTAGTGACAGCCCTAACGGTCGACGTATTCCACCTCGCTCGGATCGGTGTTTGTAGGACCGTAGTCAGAGCTTCCTAGCCCCCTTCTCATCTCTTTCTGTGGTTAGTGTTTTGATGTCCCGAAATAGATAATCTTGAAGTAATTCTTGATTCTTAGATCAACTAGAGAACTCTCAGGAAACTTCCTCTCTTCCCACCAAAAATAATTATATAGTTATCCCTGGGCGATCTTGATTCTTAATTAGTACACTCACGTTCTCTGTGGAAAATCGATACTCTGGAATACTCCCGGGTGAAAGCTACATCGGTATCCGTGTGCTTGCGGATTTTTCTGTTTGCGTTTAAAATACCCAACAACAGGATATTGCCAACACCGCACTTCGAACTGCTAGGCAAACAAAGAACATGGGTGACACCATATCAAGAAGTGCAGACGTCAAGGTCCACAACTAATCAAATGATGCACCTAAAGGATGAAGACGGTGAGAAGTCTTGTCCAGAAGACTTAAAACATTGGATCCTCGTCGGAGGAGGTCAAGATCGTCGACTCAAGTCGCCTTTCCTAATCAAGAAGGATGACCCTGGTGTTCCAAGCATCGAGTGCACAATCAATGGATACTCTTTTCAGAAGACACTCTACGACACAGGATGTGACGTCAACATAATCGCCGCAGTCACTTATCAGCTCCTGCATGGAACCATGCCCCTACAACCAATATATATTCAGCTCTAGATGATTTTCAGGTCATTGACATGGGAGAAACGAGTATGATCCACCCACCATCCTTGGAAGACCGTTCCTCAGCACTATCAAAGCCATTATCTATATTGGAACCGGAGAAGTCCACATGCACTTCCCCTCTGAGAAGGTACGCCACTACTTTAATGATTCTAACTATATAGTTGAAGATTCTAAGCAGGTCAGGACAAGAAGAAGACAACGCAACCGCAACTAGAGAAGGCAAATCATCAAGGACGGATGGGCAGACTACAAAGGAGATGTAATAAGGTCTGAAGACATACAGCTTGAACAGAACTGTCCTGAGGAGACTGTAGCACCGAGTCAGGTGTGGAGAGAGAAGATAGTAATACACGAAGAGGAGGCGCCACCAGAATCACCGACTACGCCACCTAGCGAATCCTAGGACGACTGAAAACGCAAGGAGTCCCGTTTGGAGGACTTAAAAACACCGAACGCCTTGCCAAGAGGTAAACTTGGTAGTTATCCTTTTCCTTTCAATTATTCAATTATAGTTTGCTTAGTTAATCAGGTTCATGCTATCTTGAAAAGAAAATAAAAATGTTAAAAAATAGTAAGCCCCATGTGAGTATGCTCATGGCATAAAACCCATAAGTACATTCACTGTGGTGGCATAAAAATAAAATAAATAAGTTTTCATCTTACAATAAAAATCTAAAAAGAATAAGTGCATGATCCTGCTAAATAAGTAACATTTATTGAGGAGGCTCAACATGATAAAGGCTAGATATTTATGCTAACACTTAACCAGTTCCACAAAGCTTTGTTGTCTATTTGAGCTTCACAGAATTCAAGGATCAAAGAAGACTAGCAGACGGAGGACATCCTAATCGCTGTCAGGGTGCTGCCGACTTTCAAATACACCTCTGCCACCTGCTAGCTACATCAGAAGAAATTATGTCAAAATCCAGCTTGGGGGAGAGCACCCCCATTTATCGAGCTAAGAGTTTCTACTCGCGTTTATACTTTACTCAAATAATAAAAAGATGCATAATCATAAAAAAAACTAAATAAAGATTTTGTGCTTTTATATATCATTGCTTAGTTTGCTAAATAAATAAATAAATAAAGTTTGCTATGAACCCTTATAATAAACTCTCACATGGAAATGATGAATAGTTGCGCTGCCATGACTAGTTCTTAAAATTGAAACCTCTCTCAAGTTTAGGCATAACTGTTATAATTTAAACCTGCTCTAAATCTGAACTTGTGGGGAGAGTACTTGATCTAAAGTCTAAGTCGTTAACTGATATGATATGGGAAGGTTGAGCTGCTGTTTATCTGTTCCTAGAGATGCTAGAATTCTAGAGAATTTTATCTTTGAAAAATCTTTAAAATAACACATGATGAGTTCTTGTATGATGAGAGTTTAAATTCCTACCACAGCCATATATACATGCTTGCTAGACTTTGAGCCACACATTTACTTTTTACTGCTTATGAGCATTGAGTGTGGTCAAGCTGTGTAGACCCTTAGGAGCTTGTCATGTGGTTAAAATCAAGATCCACTTGCACGTTCACTCATACATGCTACTTCTACTCTGGAAGTACCATCCACATATATCCACTCATTTCCATCTCCAGAGCCACCCAAAAGTATTCTACTCCTATCCGGGAGAGAATAGCCAAAAACATTTTCCTATCCCTGTTATTCCCTGTGAAATAAATGCTCCAGTTATTTTGGTTACTACCACTTGCTACATTATTTCAGGAGATGAGTGCTCTAAAAAAAAGAGAAAAAAAATAATAAATACGAGGAAATAAAAAGGGGCAAGTGCCCGGAACCTCAAAGAAAAGAAAAAGTAAGACGAGAGGTAAAAATGGACAAGTGTCCGACAGTAGAATTAGGAGTACAAGATACCCACCTGAGAGGAAAGAAAAAAGAAAATATAGAGCATCTCATTCTCCCCAAAAAGCTTCAAAGTGCAAGAAAGGTATGTATCCCCTCAAAAGAGCAAAAGTAGAATTAGACTTTCACCATTATTATCACCATCATCACGATACACCATTCATTCGCCACACATGCACATCTTGATTTGACTTATTGACTTGTTTCTCTGGATCCATGGTTTGACTATGCAATAAATGTCTTGTAAGTATGTATTAGCTGTCTCCCACCTATGAGCTCCAGATATCAAAACCTTATTAGAGTAGGGTGAGAGAGAAGGCAATATCACTATGCATTATACCAAAAATACCACATACTTTGAGAGAAGGCATATACCATTACTGCCTTGGTAAGGATCCAGAAATACCACAAAAGAGAGATTTGAGAGAGTCATACAAGGAATCTCTGAGTTTTATTTGAAAATCTGCAAAAACTCCAGAGCTATAGTTAATCAAAGGACAAGAGACATGGCGCTTGATTTGACCGTTCTATCGTTTAACTGCTCAAGACACAAGTGACGGTTACAAGCCCCATGGTGAAAGGTAAAATGAGTAAGTTTTAAGTCTTAATAGTTTACTCTAACTCAGAGATGAGATCTTACTTTTAAGGCATGAAACCACTGCAGAAACTCTTGAGTTCATCCTTCCTCAGGGACGAGCAAGAGGTAAGCTTGGGGGAGTTATTGACGGTCCTTAAGTACCAAATATAATCCTCAAATAAATAAAGAAAAGGATCCAAATGCAACCAACACCTAGACTTAGGGTTTTATCTAACAGAATTCCACGAGTTTTGGTGTTTGTCTATTTCTGCAGGGGGTTATCAGGAAATATGGAGGAAAGGCCCACACGTCAGGTTTACATAGAGATATTAACGCACCGCGCAATTTTCTACCATCTAGAAGACTCCAGAAGCCACGGGAAGGAAGCGGAGGCCGAAAGGGGCCAAGCCCAGGGCGCCCGCCCTGAGGACCTGGGCGCCCGCCCCCTCCTGGATGCCAATCAGGACTCTTTTCGCACACGACGTTCCACCGACCTAAAGGATCAAGATAACGTAGTACCACATCGCCTGCTGGACCAAAAATGCACAGATGAGGAGGACTATATAAGCAGACCCCCTGGCCCTTGGAGGAGACAAGTTTATCACAGAGTTGAGGGGTGCCCTCGAAGGAAAACCTCTTCTCTAAATAGAATTTCTTTTTAGGCTTAGCAACCAATGTAAGTAGAAATAGATCTTCTAGTTTCTACTAGATTGAGAGATATAGAGTGGAGGTGTAGATCGGAGGAAGGCCGGCCTGTCGGTGTCTACTCCGAGGTTGTACCTGCGGGGTCAAGTCTTCTAACCCGAGGCTTGCTCCTAAGATTCTTCAGTAATTCGACTTCTAATTCCAGTAAGTTTTTGTTTTATTGTTCTTTGGTTTATGAGTTTACTTTAATCCTCTTCCGGTTGAGTATTAGAGTAATCATTGCTAGCGTAAACGTGGTGTTTAGGCTAGGGTACTCATAGATATCCCCTGACTAGCTGGACCGTGGTAGTAGCGAGGAACGTGACATTTCCGAGTTACCTTTGTATCCCATATCTTGTTAGCAGGACGGGTAGGTTTATAGGTGCGGGTCGAACATCCTTTGTGGTGTCTAGATTACGTGAGCCTCCCCAATAGAACAGTAGATCATCCTTACCAAGGTTAGAACGAGACTACGGTTGCAGTCTTCTCTATACATCACTCACATCGAGAAACATTCTTTGTAGCCTAAAGGGATAGTAGCAATAGATTTGGTTAGTCAGATGCACCCTTTCTCCCAGTGGTAAAAATATAAATACGATAACTCTGGATAACCTCCCGGGTTAAATGCTCACCGATATCCATGCGCTTGCGGATCATTTCCTTATTGCGTTACCAAATATCAACACCTGCCTCAATGTGGACAGCGCAGACGGCCTGATCGCTGACCTAAAATTCCCTCCCTGGTCGCACAGAGAGATCTCCTTCAACAGGCAGGACCAATGGGCCGGCATCCCAGAACCAGGACGTTTTCCTCTGATCCTGGACCCTTGCATCAACAGCGTCAGGTTCGAGCGCGTGCTCGTCGACGGGGGCAGCTCCATTGATATCCTTTTCCGCAACAGCTTACCCACCCTAAAGCTAACCCCGGCGCAACTAAAGCCGTATGACGCTCAGTTTTGGGGTGTCCTGCCAGGTCAAAGTTCAGTACCCCTTGGGTAGATAACGCTGCCCGTCCAGTTTGGAACGCCAGACCACTTCCGCACAGAGTTCGTCAACTTTGTGGTCGCCGACTTTGACGGCACCTATCATGTAATTCTAGGCCGACCATCGCTGACCAAGCTCATGGCAGTCCCGCACTACTCGTACCTGGTCCTCAAGATGCCAACCGAGAAAGGCGTCTTGACCGTAAGAGGCAACGTCTACACCGCATACACTTGCGAGGAGGAAAGCTTCAAGATCACTGAGGCAATCGATCTCTCGATTCGCATGGCAGAAACTGCAGCTCAAGCCACGCAAATTCCCTCCGACCAGCTCCAAATACCCGAGCAGGAGACTCCCAGGAAAAGCTCCAAGTCCAAGGAGCACAAGGAAGTACAACTGGTCGACAGCAGCCCTGAGAAGACAGCTCTTATCGGGGCCAACCTAGACCCCAAATAGGAAGACGCGCTCGTTAGGTTTCTAAGGGACAATGTAAGTGTTTTCGCATGGAAACCTGCAAACATGCCCGGCGTCCCACGAAACCTGATCGAGCACTCCTTGAACGTCTCGAAGACCGCAAGGCCTATCAAGCAGAAACTACGACGGTTCGCTCGTTACAAAAAGGAGGCTATTAGGACAGAAATAACACGGCTACTAGCAGCCGGATTTATTAAAGAAGTGTATCATCCCTATTGGCTTGCCAATCCAGTTCTTGTAAGAGAAAAGAATAATGAATGGAGAATGTGCGTTGATTACACCGATCTCAATAAACACTATCCTAAAGATCTTTTCGGTCTCCCTCGTATCGACGAGGTGATCGACTCAACGGCCGGATGCGAACTCCTTTCTTTTCTCGACTGCTACTCTAGTTATCACCAAATCTCGCAAAAAGAGGATGACCAAATCAAAACTTCCTTCATTACTCCTTTTGGCACATATTGTTACACCATTATGTCCTTTGGACTGAAAAACGCCGGGGCCACCTATCAACGCGCTATTCAACAATGCCTCTGCGATGAGATACGTGACGACATCGTCGAGGCTTACGTTGACGACGTCGTCGTCAAAACCAGGGACGCAAGCACCCTGATCGACAACCTGGACCACACTTTTAAGGAACTAAATAAATACAAGTGGAAGCTTAACCCCAAAAAGTGTATCTTTGGGGTCCCCTCTGGTTTACTGCTCGGCAACGTCGTCAGCCGCGACGGCATACAACCGAACCCTTCAAAAGTTAAAGCAGTGCTCGATATGCGACCACCTAGAAACGTCAAAGACATTTAAAAGCTCACCGGATGCATGGCTGCTCTCAGCCGGTTCATCTCTAGACTGGGGAAAAAGGCCTCCCCTTTTTCAAACTGCTAAAAGCGTCGGAAAAATTCTCCTAGACAGAAGAGGCCAACACGGCGTTCACCTAGCTCAAAGCCTTCCTCACCTCACCACCCATCCTCACCGTGCCTCAACCTAACGAGGACCTGCTCCTCTATATAGCAGCGACTGATCGGGTCGTCTCCACGGTGCTCGTGGTTGAGCGGGTCGAACCAGGCCACGTCTACAAAGTCCAGAGGCTCGTATACTTCATAAGCAAAGTTCTAAACGAATTCAAGACCAGGTATTCTCAGATACAGAAGCTAATCTACGCTATCTTAATCACCTCAAGAAAGCTGAAGCAGTACTTCAACGGACATCGGGTGTTAGTTACTACCAGTTTTTCATTAGGGGATATCTTGCGCAACAAAGACGCCAATGGAAGAATTGTAAAGTGGGCAATGGAGTTATGCCCATTTTCTTTAAATTTCCAGAGTCGCACTACCATCAAATCTCAGGCCCTGGTCGACTTCATTGCAAAATGGACGGATCTAAACGAACCCTCCTCCCCAAATGTCTCCGACCACTGGTCAATGTTCTTCGACGGATCCTTAAACATCAATGGAGCCGGTGTCGTAATACTTTTTGTCTCACCGAACAAGGACAAACTCTGTTATGTCCTTAGGATTCTCTTCCCAGCATCCAACAATGTCGCCGAATACGAAGCATGTTTGCATGGCATCCGATAGGCCGTCGAACTGGGAGTTAAACGCCCTTACGTCCACGGTGATTCTGCCCTAGTCATCAACCAGCTAAACAAGGAGTGGGACACGACTCACGAAAAGATGGACCTCTACTGCAAAGAAATCCTGAAGTGGGAATCCAATTTTTATGGCATAGAATACATCCACGTGGTCCGGGATAGGAACTAAGTAGCGGATGCGTTGTCAAAGATAGGATCATCCCGGGCCCAGATTCCACAAGGCGTTTTCGTCCATGACATCCACATGCCAAGCGTCGGCACAGACCTGGTCGACAAGCCACCCAACGAAGCAATGCTCATCGACGATACCACCCCGAGAACCAGCAGCAACGACTGGCGCACTCCTTTCATCAAGTATCTCTCGGACGGTTCGGGGTTTCAAGATAAAACAGAGAACGAGCGCCTTATCCGGCGATCTAAAAACTACATACTGGTCGAGGGCAAACTTATGCATAAGAATGCAAGTTCAGAAGTATTGCTGAAATGCATATCCCAAGATGATGGCATCAAACTTCTGGATGACATCCACGCTAGGTCCTGTGGCAACCACGCCGCTTCCAGAACACTGGTCGGGAAGGCTTTCCGAGCAGGTTTTTACTGGCCAACCGCAGTCGCTGATGCTGAGAAACTGGTCCGACATTGTGAAGGATGCCAGTTCTTCGCCAAGTGGACGCACGTACCCGCTCACGAGATCCAGGTGATCCCGTCGTCCTAGCCTTTCGCCTGTTGGGGCCTCAACAGGATCGGGCCATTCAAGCCGGCCCCCAGTAACTTCAAATTCGTGTTCGTGTTAATCGACAAATTCTCGAAGTGGATCGAGTACATGCCACTCGTCAAAGCGACTTCCGAGAAGGCTGTGGAGTTTCTCAATCAAATCATACACAGATTTGGGGTTCCCAACAGCATCATCACCGACCTGGGCACTCAGTTCACCGGCACTACATTCTGGGACTTCTGCGATGACAGAGGCATAGTCATAAAGTATGTGTCGGTAGCCCATCTGCGGGCCAACGGTCAAGTTGAGTGAGCGAATGGAATGATCATTCATGCTCTAAAGAAAAGGCTGTATACGGAAAATGACAGGGCACCAGGACGATGGATGAAAGAGTTACCGGCTGTGGTCTGGGGTCTCCGAACACAGCCTAGTCGCAACACGGGTGCGTCGACCTACTTCATGGTTTACAGTGCCGAGGCGGTGCTCCCTTCCGATGTGGTCTTTGGATCTCCAAGAGTCAAACATTTCGACCAGTCTTCGACCGACCTCGCTAGAGAGCTCGAAATCAACTGCACAGAAGAAAAACGCCTAACTTCATGCCTTCGAACAACGAAGTATCTCGAGGCTATTAGGCGATACCACAAGAGGAACATCAAAGACCGCTCCTTCGTGGTCGGTGATCTAGTACTCAAATGGAAAACAAGTCAGGAAGGAATGCACAAGTTATCTACACCTTGGGAAGGACCCTTTGTGGTCGCCGAAGTTACACGCCCTACATCTTACAGACTGGCGTACCCAGATGGAACACGTTTGCCCAACTCCTGACACATAGACAAACTGCGCCGTTTCTATCCCTAAGTTCCAGTACATTTCATTTGTAAATCTTTTGTGATGAATAATAATAAAATCTGTCTTTCTTGTTATATACTTTTTCATACGCAGAATATTCGAAAAGTACCACAATTGCTTTCCAGGACAAAGGTCCTCAAGGGCCATCAACTCGACTCAGTGATACATCACTCAAACAATATTACAGCGCTCAAAACCATGGTTATGATAAATTAAGCTTTATTACAAACTTTATACACAAAGTTTACAATAAACACCCCTTTGAGCGGTCTCTAGTCTACCCCTACAGACTACATTACAAGCCTACTGCTCGGGATGATCACCCTCACGGCTCACCTGTCCCGCCGATGGGGTCGGGGCCACCGGCGTCTGGCTGGTCGAGACCGCAGGCGTCGACCGCCCATCTCTTGCAATGGACGCCCCTGACAACTCCCTGGCTGACCTATCTGATCCTGGCTGGTTAAGGGGAGTTGACGTCCCATAGAGGTTTATATCGCCGATCACTGTCGACGACAGATCGAGCAGACCGACATGAAGGTCATCTGCCTCCTGCGGACCAACCTCCTTGGGATATCCCCTCTCCAGTCGGGACAAGTCGACCAGGGGGTAGTGGGCACATACCATGCTAAGGACGTGCGCTCCGGCAAACTTCCCGGTGTCCTTGACGAACTGCTGAAGCCAGCCCCACGCCTGTTGTGCCTTCTCGACCGGGGTCAGCCTCGGTGCACGGGGCTGGTCTTCGGGGAGCTCGGGGCTGATCAAGTCGACAACCGGGGCCGCTCCTTTCAAGATCTTGATACAGTTGGTCTTCCAGGAGTCCCGGTCCTTGACCAGCTCTTCGAGGTGCTTCTTAGTGTTGACTTTAAGCACTATGGCAGAATTTTCAAAGAAAACCAAGCAAGGAGTCAGTATAAACACGAGAAAAGGAACGTTGTGTAGTCAAAAAGGGCGAATCGGCTTGTTGATGCAAAAGCTGATTTGCAAACACAAAGGGCTAATACCCGATTCAAACGTTAGGGCGTGCCAGCCGATTTGACCTTACTATCGGCAAAGGTGATAACTCGAATACTTTGGTCCCGACAACAGCGATGCGCCCGGATGCCACGGCCAAGAGGAATTCACGCAGAACTTGAGAATACGCCGAGCTTAAGTCGACGAACTCCTAAGAACTCGTAATGAAAAAGAAAATATGACGAAGTCATCGAAAAAGTAGATGCTGGAATATGAGTAAAAACTTGTGTTTGATTGATTGATAGATGTCCCGATTACAAGGCCCTAGGGTCTACATTTATACCCTGCTCAAGGAGCTACAACCAGACACGTCTAGGACTCGAATTCCAAATTAAATAGAATTCGTACACAAAACGATTTAAATAACTAAGGAAAACACAAAACTATTCTCCCGTGACAAACTGGGACACCACCATAGACCAATCGGCAACCTTCAGGTCTTCCTTCCGCATCATCGGCAGACTCTTCATCGTAGCCATAGGCAAAGGTTAATGCTGACCATCGGCATAAACACATCACCACCCATGGACTTAGCCACATTCAGCTGTCCCTTCATCGGCAACCACCCTCATCGGCAACTCTCCCGCAGACCAGTTACTGTTACCCTATCTTGCCGATCTACACTCTACCGATCCTGGGTACGTGTCCAAAAATGGTGTCAACACATGCCCCCTAATTTTGGAGTATGAAATCATTAATGCTACGAAATTCTCTGCAGTAATGATGCCTTTCCGCCGTTAATTCTCCCAATTTGGCAATTGACAGTCTAAATCTGAACAACCTTGGCCTGATTCTTCCACAGATTCCTCGAATTCCTCAACCTCTCAAACGGACACCTCCACTTTATTCGCCCATCGGCAATATTACCGTTACAAGGAGCTGCCGATGGACCGACCAGGAAATCCCGCACAGTGAAATATCTCTAGATTATGACCGCTTTCTGTCAAATCACCTGCGCAATCCCTTGATTACCGTGCGAACAGTTACCATATCCACCTGAATACTCTCGGATTTCACGGATACGGCGAAGAGATAAGTCAGATTTGCCCTTGCCCGTTTTGTCCTATAAATAGTTCCTTCTCGGGTACTCCTTCTCCATCACATCATTCTACAGCCCAACTCTACTTTCCTGGCGGCGGCGCTGCTCAAGAGCTCCAAGAACTCCAACGAAAGCTCATCTCCACCAACTTTGAAGTCTTCAATCATCTTCCTTGCGAGGAGATGGCCATCAACTTTGCTGTTCCTGAGGTCAGTTCATCACCCTACCTCTTGTACTTTTACCATACCCTTGTTCATCCCAATTTATTTTACTGAACATTCTTCTTCTTTTTCTGTTCTTCTTTTTATCCTTAAAAACCTCTCGGATTTGTCCAATAAAATTGTCATTCCTACCGATCAGCCACACCTCCAATGTCTCGGTCCGCTAGGGAACCCAGATCCCACCGATCTAATCAACACGGAAACCAACAGAATCCCCTTTAGAGCTGAGAACTTTTCTCTAGATCTATGGAAAGACGCCTTCCGTTCCTGGCCCAGTCCCACTAAGGGATGGAAGGATTGGTTCTTGAGAATCAGCCATTCTAATGAGATTCGGTGGGGTGAACGAATACTGGACCAATGCATCAGGTTGTCCCTTACCGATATGCATATGAATGAGTCGCTGCTGATTGTTGCATCTTATTTCTGGTCGGACACACTTAATGCCTTTATCTTCAGTCACGGCCCTGCTTCTCCCACTCTTGCCGATGTGCTTATGCTCACCGGCTTAGATGTATCCACTGCCGATAGTAGTCACCTATTTGACACCACGCCTAGTGCTAAAGTGGAAACCCGCTCTATCGGTGGCTAGTCTGGGTACATTCAGAAGTACCGTAGAATAGGGCCTGTCAACATAAAGGAACAAACCACCTTTCTGAACATGTGGCTGGACAAATTTGTGTTCTGTGGTCCATCGGCAGGACCAACCTCTGTCTACCTATCGGCAGCAGAGAGATTAGCTAACGGTGGCCGATTTCCCCTCGGCCGATACCTGCTTGGCTCTGCCTATCATCTTCTCCACCAAGTGTCTAGGAAACTTCCGCTTGGCGAGTCCATCGGCAATTTAGGAGGCCCCTAGTGGTTCATCAATATGTGGCTTAGCCTCTATATGCACAAGCGTCTTGAGTTCAACCTCTTCGCACAACGCTTCCCCAGAGACATAGCCGAGGACTATGAATTGGATGAAGAAGAATCGGCAACTCGTCCTCCTCTGAACTTCGGCGAGGCTGTCATAGTTCTACCTGGTACAGGTGGCAACGCAGACCAGGTCAGCCGATTCTTCCAGACCCTGTACGAAGGCCTGACCAGGGAACAGCGAGCATGGATGCCTTATGAAGATCCAGACACCATGTTTCCTTTGGTCTTCCATCCATTCAATGATGCCCTCAACAAGGATCATGATGTGATGATGGCACTGATCACTCCCAGAGCTATACCAGTAAACTTCTTCGGCAGTGGGAAAGCCTCCAACCAAATCTATGAGTTTTACAACCCATCGGCACTAGCCCGCCAACTAGCTTTCGGTCAGCAGCCGATTGCACTCTGTTATGCCGATGTGATAAAACCCAGGGAAACCATCACCAGCCTTCTCGAGTGGACTGTTGACGGTCCTTAATGCTCACATTTAACCATCAACTAATCATGGAAAAGGATCTAAATGGAACCAACACCTAGACTTAGGGTTTTATCTGATAGAATTCCACGAGTTTTGGTGTTTGTCTATTTCTGCAGGGGGTTATCAGGAATTACAAAAGAAAGGCCCACACGTCGGGTTTACATAGAGATATTAATGTGCCACGCAATTTTCTACCATCTAGAAGACTCCAGAAGCCACGGGAATGAACGGGAGGCCGATCGGGCCCGGGGGCAGGGCGCCCGCCCAAGTCCCTTGGGTGCCCGCCTAGCTACAGTAACCAATCAGCTTCAACTTCGCGGATTATGCTCCACCGACCTAAGGGACCAAGGAAAACCGTGCGATTAATGTTGGTTTGATCTGACGGCCTAGATTCATCTGAAAAGACTATATAAGCAAGGTCCCCTGGCCCCTGGAGAGCATACCTCTTCTACAGAATCAAAGCTAGGGTTTCAATTCTTCATCCAAGTAGAGACGATCCCTCTAGTTCTTCTAGTTCTACCTCTAGTTCATCTAGATCTAGTTCTAGTTCATCTAGTTCTAGTTCTAGTTCCTCTAGTTCTAGTTCTAGTTAGTTCTAGTTGTAATCTAGAAAATAGGGAGAGAGAAGAGGAGAGCGGAGGAGGAGCCGGATCTGTCGGATCTTCCTCAACATTATACTTTTGCTGCAACTGGTTCGTTCTTCATCGTTCTCCAAGTTCTTCAATTCATAACTCCTGAGTTCTTTAATTACTTTTATTTACATTCAAGTTATTTATTGGATTCCCGCTTGCATCAAGTGCTCTAGTCTTTATAACGCTAGAGTAGTAATTAATAGATTAGACGTGGTGTTTAGTCTTGCAATTACCTGGAATTGCACCCAATCCTACGGATTGTTGTGGTAGCCCTAGGGTAGTGACAGCCCTAACGGTCGACGTATTCCACCACGTTCGGATCGGTGTTTGTAGGACCGTAGTCAGACCTTCCTAGCCCCCTTCTCATCTCTTTCTGTGGTTAGTGCTCTGATGTCCCGATATAGATAATCTTGAAGTAATTCTTGATTCTTAGATCAACTAGAGAACTCTCAGGAAACTTCCTCTCTTCCCACCAAAAATAATTATATAGTTATCCTTGGGCGATCTTGGATCTTAATTAGTACACTCACGTTCTCTGTGGAAATTCGATACTCTGGAATACTCCCGGGTGAAGGCTACATCGGTATCCGTGCGCTTGCGGATTTTTCTGTTTGCGTTTAAAATACCCAACAAGCTTTCTGGCGCCGTTGCCGGGGAACGGTAGCTGTGCTAGTTTCGAACCAAGTCGTCCGTGTATCCTTTTTCTTTTCCTTTTTTACCACACTCACCTTGTCACTTTCACCATACCACATGGATTTCACTCTAAGCATTAATGAGCATGGAATTTATTTCATAGCCACTTCACTTACTCCATGCTCATATGCAACATCTTCACAATCCATTGGTCTCTCCAACATCACCACATTCGAGATCTCCAACCCCCTGTTCCTTTCTATTCATAAAAACTTTAAAAGGGCGGTTGTCGATGCATATGTCTATAATAAATTTTGCAGATCTCGTTGAGTTGATCTTGATATAGGTCAGCGTTGGAGGGGAAACCACTTCACTGACATAAATTGATGGTTTCCCAAGGACAAGCTTAGCGTCCTAAAATAAGCACTGATCAGACCATAACATAAACTTTTAATTGTTTGCAACATTACCTTGTGTGTTGAGCATAGCAGGATAATTGTAAAAATATTCCTTCGGGTATTCTTGTCACTAACCTTTCCAGGATTGGAGCAAGAAGATCGGATGAATGACAAGCACAAGGTATGTACAACCAATCATCATACAACATTGAATTAAATTCATCCAAACTTGAATTTTGCAAAATTCAAGCTTGGGGGAGTACTTTACATAAAAACATCCTTTGCCATGTTGCTATGTTGGTTGTCCCTACCTTTGAGACATGCTCAATTTGTTAAATACTAATCACACTACTTCATCTCCACTTGAGTAGATCTCTATAAATGCTCTCATGGTACCTTTATTTGCTTTAGTATATGTTTAGGTTTGGAGTAGTTTCATTTATCTCTTAATTAAGCATGGTGCTTAGTTAGGAATGTTGATCTTACTTTCAAGGGATTTTAAATTAAGCATGATGCTTAGGTTAAAATGCCCTCCTAAATCAAATTAGACATGGTGTGTAGGTTGATATTTGAGCCGATAGTTTGCTATAGTAGATATTGGATATTTTGTTGGACTAACCCCTGCAGGAAAACTTTCAATATCGACCTGGGAAGTCCTGAGATAAACTCACATTGGAGACAAAGAGAGAGATACATGAAGTTTAACAATTTACACAAGGAAGGCATAGCTCACAAGAGATGATCCATGGAGGGTGCCACAAACATGATGCACAACCGATAAGAAAGGAAAGCTTTCACAAAGTGATACTGTACCATCACTCTTCAAGTAAGGTACACTTCGAGCAAAATATGAAACACTTTTACAACTCCTAGACTCCACCAAGTGAAGAATCTAGATCTACGAGCACAAACACACTGGAGATACTGGACACTCAGGCAATCACTGCCCTGAGATGCTTGAGGACGTAACTATTGGAGTAACCCCGTTGTGAAAGTAATTACTGAACTTCTGCCGGTCAAGAGAGGCGATCCAGGACACCCAGTCATCCCGATCTCCATCGGCATGGTGGACTTCCCAGAAGCACTCTGCGACTTTAGCTCCAGCATCAACATTATGCCTAGGGTACTCTATGAAAAATTCTTTACACATCCTTTATTAGAAACAACCATGTGTTTGCAGCTTGCAGATCGTATGCTAAGTTTTCCAAAGGGAATATTGAAGAACCTCTGCGTCCGAGTTGGTACCTTGTACGCTCTAGCAGACTTAATGGTAATAGAGACTGGTTCTAATGAGAGGGCACCCGTCATCCTAGGGAGGCCATTCCTGAACACCTCGGGAGCTGTCATCTACGCTAGTGCTGCCAAGATCAGTTTCTACATCAAGGGGAGGAAGGAGATGTTTTCCTTCAAGAACAAGGCTACACAAGTCTGAGAGCAATCCCGACATGAACCAAGGAAGAGAACCAACAGGAGGAACAGGAACAAGCAAATGTGGACTGAGTCAGCTAAGATGGTCACTGCAGCTCAAGGAGGTCAAGATCGTCAACTCAAGTCGCCTTTCTTGATCAAGAAGGACGACCCTGGTGTTCCAAGCATCAAGTGCACAGTCAACGGATATTATTTTCAGAAGACACTCTAAGACACCGGATCTGACGTCAACATAATGGCCACAGTCACTTATCAGCTCCTGGAACCATGCCTCTAAAACCGACATACATCCAGCTCCAGATGGCAGATCAGACATTCTAAAAGGTTGAAGACGAGTACGATCCACCCATCATCCTTGGGAGATCGTTCCTCAGCACTGTTAAAGCAATCATCTACATTGGAACCGGACAAGTCCACATGTACTTCCCCTCTGAGAAGGTACGCCGCTATTTTAGTGACCCTAACTATATAGTTGAAGACTCTAAGCAGGTCAGGACAAGAAGAAGACGACGCAACTGCAACCAGAGGAGGCAAATTATCAAGGACGGATGGGCGGACTATGAAGGAGAAGTGGTAAGGTCTGAAGACATACACCTTGAACAGAACTGTCCTGAGGAGACCGTAGCACCGAGTCAGGTGTGGAGAGAGAAGATAGTTATACACGAAGAGCAGGCTGTGCCGGAACCACCGACTACGCCATCCAGCGAATCCCAGGACAACTGAGAAAACGGAGATTCCCGTTCGGAGGACTTAAAAACACCGAACGCCTTGCCAAGAGGTAAACATGGTAGTTATCATTTTCCTTTCAACTATTTAAAATAGTTTGCTTAGTTAATCAGGTTTATATCATCTTGAAAAGAAAATAAAAATGTTAAAAATAGTAAGCCCCATGAGAGTATGCTCATGGCATAAAACCCATAAGTACATTCACTGTGGTGGCATAAAAATAAAATAAATATATTCCTGCCTTATAAAAATGGAAATATAAAAATAAGATTTTGATCCTACTAAAAAGAGTAACATTTATTGTGGAGGCTCAACATGATAAAGGCTAGATATTTATGCTAACACTTAACTAGTTCCACAAAGCTTTGTTGTCTATTTGAGCTCCATAGAATTCAAGGATCAAAGAAGACTAGTGTTGACGGTTCTTAAGTATCAATTTTAATTATCAAATAAACAAGAGAAAGGACCAATATGCAACCAACACCTAGAATTAGGGTTTGATCTGATAGAATTCCACGAGTTTTGTTGTTTATCTGTTTCTGCAGGGGGTTATCAGGAAATAAGGAAGAAAGGCCCACATGTCGGGATTACATAGAGATATCAACGCACCGCACGATTTTACATCATCTAGAAGACTCCAGAAGCCACGAGACCGAAGCGGAGGCGAAACTGGGCCAGGCCCAGGGCGCCCGCCCTGGTAGCCTGGGCGCCCGCCCCCCTCTGGAGCCAGATCAAGACTCTCTTCGCTCGGGATATTCCACCGACCTATTGGATCAAGAAAAACATAGTACCACCTCGCCTATCGACCCAAAAACGCATAGAAGGGGAGGACTATATAAGCAAGGCCCCCCTGGCCCCTGGAGAAGACATGAAGAAATTATCATAGAGGTTGAGGGGTGCCCTCGAAGGAAAACCTCTTCTCTAATTAATATTTCTTTTTAGGCTTAGCAACCAATGTAAGGTAGAAATAGATCTTCTAGTTTCTACTAGATTGAGAGAGATAGAGTGGAGGTGAAGAGTGGAGGAAGCCCGGCCTGTCGGTGTCTACTCCAAGCTTGTACCTGCGGGATCAAGTTCTCCTAACCCGAAGCTTGCTCCTAGGATTCTTCAGTAATTCGACTTCTAAATTCTAGTAAGTTCTTGTTTTATTGTTCTTATGGTTTATGAGTTTACTTTAATCTCTTCGCGTAGAGTTTAGAGTAATCATTGCTGGCGTAAACATGGTGTTTAGGCTGGGGTACTCATAGATATTCCCTGACTAGCTGGACCGTGGTAGTAGTGAGGAACGTGACAATTCCGAGCTACCTTTGTAGATCACATCTCGTTAGCAGGAAGGATAGGGTTTATAGGTGCGGGTTGAACATCCTTTGTGGTGTCTAGATTCCGTTAGCCTCCCCATTAGAACAGTAGATCATCCTTACCAAGGTTAGAAGGAGACTACGGTTGCAGTCTTCTCTATTTATCACTCACATCGAAAGACATTCTTTGTGCCTAAAGGTTAGTAGTAATAGACGGTTAGTCAGATGCACTCTTTCTCCTAGTGGTAAAAAAATAAATACGATACTCTGGATAATTTCCCGGGTGAAGTGCTCACCGATATCCGTGCGCTTGCGGATCAATTCCTTATTGCGTTCCCAAATATCAACAACTAGCAGATGGAGGACATCCTAATCACTGTCAGGGTGCTTCCGACATTCAAATACACCTCCGCCAACCGCTAGCTACATCAGAAGAAACTTCGTCAAAATCCAGCTTGGGGGAGAGCACCCCCATTTATCCAGCTAAGTATTCTACTCACGTTTATACTTTACTCTAATAATAAAAAGATACATAATCATAAAAACCCAAATAAAGATTTTGTGCTTATATATATATATCTTTGCTTAGTTTGCTAAATAAATAAATAAATAAATAAAGTTTGTTATGAACCCTCATGATAAGCTCTCACATGGAAATGATGAATAGTTGCTCTGCCATGGCTAGTTCTCAAAAATTGAAATTTCTCTCAAGTTTAGGCATGACTGGTATTAATTAAGATTTGCTCTAAACCTGAACTTGTGGGGAGAGTACTTGATCTGAAGTCTAAGTCATTAACGGATATGATATGGGAAGGTTGAGCTGCTGTTTATCTGTTCCTAGAGATGCTAGAATTCTGGAGAACTTTATCTTTGAAAATCTTTAAAATGTTGCATGATGAGTTCCTGTATGATGAGAGTTTAAATTCCTACCACAGCCATATATACATGCTTGCTAAACTTTGAGTCACACATTTACTTTTTACTACTTATGAGCATTGAGTGTGGTCAAGCTGTGTAGACCCTTAGGAGCTTGTCATGCGGTTAAATCAAGATTCACTTGCACGTTCACTCATACATGCTACTTCTACTTCGGAAGTACGCATCCACATATATCCATCCATTTCCATCTCCAGAACCACCCAAAAATATTCTACTCCTAATCCGGGAGAGAATAGCCAAAAATATTTCTGTTTTTCCCCTGTGAAATAAATGCTCAAGTTATCTTGTTACTACCACTTGCTATATTATTTCAGGAGATGAGTGCTCTAAAAAAAGAGAGAAAAAAAGAAAAGTGAATACGAGGAAATAAAAAGGGGCAAGTGCCCGAAACCTCGAAAGAAAAGAAAAAGTGAGACAAGAGGTAAAAATGGACAAGTGTCCGACAGTAGAATTAGGGGTACAAGATACCCACCTGAGAGTAAAGAAAAAGAAAATATAGAGCATCTCATTCTCCTCAAAAAGTTTCAAAAGAGCAAGAAAGGTATGTATCCCCTCAAAAGAGCATAAGTAGAATTAGGCTTTCACCATTGTTATCACCATCATCACCATACACCATTCATTCGCCACACATGCACATCTTGATTTGACTTATTGACTTGTTCTTCTGGATCCATGGTTTGACTATGCAATAAATGTCTTGTAAGTATGTATTAGCTGTCTCCCACCTATGAGCTCCAGACAAAACCTTATTAGAGTAGGGTGAGAGAGAAGACAATGTCACTATGCCTCATACCAAAAATACCACATACTTTGAGAGAAGGCATATACCATTACTGCCTTGGTAAGGATCCAAAAATACCACAAAAGAGAGACTAGAGAGAGTCATACAAGGAATATCTGAGTTTTATTTGAAAATCTGCAAAAACTCCAGAGCTATAGTTGATCAAGAACATGAGACATGACGCTTGATTAGACCGTTCTATCTTTTAACTGCTCAAGACACAAGTGACGGTTGCAAGCCCCATAGTGAAAGGTAAAATGAGTAAGTTTAAATCTTAACAGTTTACCCTAACCTAGAGATGAGATCTTGTTTGAACGCATGTATATCTTTAAGGCATGAAACCACTGCAGAAACTCTTGAGTTCATCTTTGCTCAGGGACGAGCAAAGGTTAAGCTTGGGGGAGCTTGTTGACGGTCCTTAATGCTCACATTTAACCATCAACTAATCATGGAAAAGGATCTAAATGGAACCAACACCTAGACTTAGGGTTTTATCTGACAGAATTCCATGAGTTTTGGTGTTTGTCTATTTCTGCAGGGGGTTATCAGGAATTACGGAAGAAAGGCCCACACGTCGGGTTTACATAGAGATATTAACGTGTCGCGCAATTTTCTACCATCTAGAAGACTCCAGAAGCCACGGGAACGAACGGGAGGCCGATCGGGCCCGGGGGCAGGGCGCCCGCCCAAGTCCCTTGGGTGCTCACATTCAATTCATAACTCCTGAGTTCTTTAATTACTTTTATTTACATTCAAGTTATTTATTGGATTCCCGCTTGCATCAAGTGCTCTAGTCTTTATAACGCTAGAGTAGTAATTAATAGATTAGACGTGGTGTTTAGTCTTGCAATTACCTGGAATTGCACCCAATCCTACGGATTGTTGTGGTAGCCCTAGGGTAGTGACAGCCCTAACGGTCGACGTATTCCACCACGTTCGGATCGGTGTTTGTAGGACCGTAGTCAGAGCTTCCTAGCCCCCTTCTCATCTCTTTCTGTGGTTAGTGCTCTGATGTCCTGATATAGATAATCTTGAAGTAATTCTTGATTCTTAGATCAACTAGAGAACTCTCAGGAAACTTCCTCTCTTCCCACCAAAAATAATTATATAGTTATCCTTGGGCGATCTTGGATCTTAATTAGTACACTCACGTTCTCTGTGGAAATTCGATACTCTGGAATACTCCCGGGTGAAGGCTACATCGGTATCCGTGCGCTTGCGGATTTTTCTGTTTGCGTTTAAAATACCCAACATGGACCCGAGTAGCTCAACTGCCACCTAGTGCCGATACAGATGTAGATCTATCAGAGTGGATCCCGGCCCTCTTCATTACTCAGGCGTACAAACAATGGTGGGAAGAATGGAAGGAGCATTTGTTCTGTAAATCGGCTCTTACGTACCGCGGCATGATCGACCCCTAGTACAAAGTCCCCGACAATACTGTAAGTATTTCCAAACCAATGTCTCAATCCTTTCACTTTTATTTGCATCACTAACTCACTTACTGTGTTATATTACAGGTTGATAACACCTCCCCATCAGTCAGCAGGAGTGGCAAGCCGATTGAGCTTTTTCCATCAGGTCCAGTTTCCTCAATCGGCAACAACGCTCCCACTTTGGCTGCTATCATGCATCGAGGTGTGCGCCTTAAGAAAGTCACCACCAAGCGGACGAAGGCATCTCCATCGGTAGCAGCCTCTACTTTAGCACAGGCCTTCAAGGTAAATTTTGAAATTCTTTTACCCATGTCGATTCCATTCTTACATCTGTTACACTTGTACACACAAATTTTCATCGTTGTACCAGCATACCAGCACATCAGCAAAAACCAGAAGTACGACTGCTGATGCCCCCCAGCCCAGTCAAGCGAAGAGGAAAGGCTCCAAGAGCACCAGATCACAAGCAAAGCGATAGAGGACAGCAACACCTTCTCCTCCCCCAAAGTCACCGATCCCGGTGGAATCTTCTCCCTCTTCTCCAGAAACCCAGACACATCAGGTACCACCTCCTTCTCAGCCACAAGAAACACCCCAAGTAGAAGAACTCCAACCAGAAGAGCCCTAGCCAGAAGTACTTTAGCCGGAAGAAACATCGGCTGATGTGCGCGAGCAGACTACCGATCCGGCAAGCTTGATCATAGCATCGGTAGTTTCCTCGATCCAGACAAGCACTGCACCTCCTCAAGGTAACATACTCTCTATGAAATCATTGCCGATGAACCTACTTTTCCCATCTTATAATTACTTCTGTTAATCTTTCAGCTGACGTAGTCCCATCGGCAACCCCAACCGATCAGCCCGTGGTTCCATCGGCATCATCTAGTCAGAGGCGAGAGATTGCCCTGAAACAAGTAAGTTACCCAATCTCTGTCTATATTATTTATCAATACTTGACCATAGAATAACTTGTTTTATTTCCTTTTCAAGAACAGGACTCTCCTGACAGTTTGTTCTCCTTTGCTATCGACATCTCCGAAGATAAAGGTGAGGAGGCAAGCTCTTCTCGAGCAGTTGGAATTACATCGGCAGAAATCAGGGCAAGGTTAGAAGAATTATCAGCCCTCCTTCATCAAGATACAGCCCAACTGGTTGATGATTCCGATCTGACCAAAGCTTTGTTCAAGACCCTCAGAGGCCAAATCCCTGCCAATGCCGAAGAAGTTCTTTTTCAAGCTGCACATCGAGAGAGCTATCAGCTGCAGTACCAGAGGGCTGCCCAACGTCTTGCCGATAGAGCTGCTCATGCCCAGCTCTCTGAGGAGATGATGAAGGTAAAACTCCTTGTCGATGAGAAACACAAGAGCATCGGCATCCTGACATCCTCAGGAGATGTATTGAAACAAAAGATTTCTGATCTATCGGCGAGAAGAGAAGTTCTGTTGGCAGAACTTAAACAGGTAGAAGAAGCCTTGTCCCAAGCCCGACAAGAAGAAAGCCAACTGCCTGAGACAATCAAGCTTCTTGAGCAAGAGCGAAATATCCAAGCCCGCACGGCACTGCAGATGAAGAAAAAGCTAAAGCCAGTGGAAGGCTCTGCCGATGATGATGTGAAAGTAATAGAAGAAGCCAACCAGATCCGTCTGCGTGCTATATCGGCGATCCAGGCGCTGTTGAACATGTGACCTCTTCATCGGCAACATACTTGCTCCTTTCTTTTGAACACTCCTAATGTGTTGGTCTAGCCGATAGGACTGTTATCGGCACCTTTTAAAACATTAAGTCTGGCCCCAGATACATTTTGATCCAGCCGATAGGAATGTTATCGGCATTTAAACTTTTATGCATCGACCCATATGCTTGGGTAATACTTCTTTAGATATTTGCCATTTAATGCTCTGGGAAATTCAACTCCTTCAAGAGTTTCTAAATATAGGCGTTACCAGGAGCCGATCGACTTATCCGATAGGGACCCTCCCAATTGGGAGACCACTTCCCGAATTGTGAACTTTTAGTCCTGACCGGTAAGTGTAACTTCCATACTAAATCTCCATCAGCAAACTCCTTAGCCTTCACCTTCTTATCATACCATCTGGCAACTCTCTTCTTGTTCTCTTCTATACTCATCAGAGCCCTTAGCCGATGTCCTGCTAGACCATCCAACTCGTCTGTCATTAAAGTAGCATAATCATCGGCAGCCAATTGATCTTGAAAAGATAGTCGCCTAGACCCAGTCTTAATTTCCCAAGGTAACACTGCATCATGCCCATACGCCAACTGATAAGGTAAAACCTTGGTCGATCCATGACAAGCCATCCGGTATGACCATAAAGCCTCATTTAACAACGTGTGCCACCTCCTAGTATTTTCTTCAACTTTCTGCTTAATAAGCTTGATAATTCCTTTATTAGATGCCTCGGCCTGCCCATTAGCTTGAGCATAATAAGAAGAAGAGTTTAATACTTTAATTCCCATACCGATTGCAAATTCATCAAACTCCCCTGATGTGAACATAGTACCCTGATCGGTAGTAATTGTTTGGGGAATTCCAAATCGATAAATAATATGCTCTTTCACAAAATCAATCATATTGGCTGATGTAACTTTCTTCAAAGGAATAGCTTCAACCCACTTAGTAAAATAATCGGTGGCAACCAAGATGAATCTATGTCCTTTGCTGGATGGCGGGTAAATCTGGCCGATCAAGTCAATAGCCCATCCTCGGAACGGCCAAGGCTTGATGATAGGATTCATGGCCGATGCAGGTGCCCTTTGAACATTGCCAAACTTCTGACATTCTTGACACCCTTTGAAATACTTAAAGCAATCCTCAAGTATAGTCGGCTAATAATACCCGTTTCTTCTGATCATCCACTTCATCTTAAATGCCGACTGATGTGCTCCACATACTCCCTCATGGATCTCCCCCATCAAACTTCTAGCCTCATCATCACCTAAACACTTGAGAAGAATCCCATCAATAGTTCGATAATATAATTCATCTTCGAGGAGCACATACTTGGTGGCTTGAAACCGAACACGTCTCTCAACTTTCTTGGATGGATCCCTTAAATAATCAATGACTTCTTTTCTCCAATCATCGGCACCGATTGCCGATATTGCATTAATCATGGGCTGATATCCCGAGGGGAAATCAACACTATGCCAATCCCTGCCCCCCCCGGTCACACGTGGATCCATCAAAGAAGAGCGTCCAAGGTACAATTTCCAAAGTCTCCACTGTACCGCAATGTTGAGTTACAAAATCGGCCATAATCTGCCCCTTAACCGCCTTAGCCGGTTCATAACGCAAATCGAATTCCGACAATGCCAAAATCCACTTACCGATCCTGCCACTCATGATCGGCATAGATAGCATGTATCGGACCACATCATCTTTGCAAATGACAGTGCACTCAGCCGATAACAAATAGTGTCTCAACTTAATACATGAGAAATAAAGGCACAAACATAACTTTTCAATGGCCGAGTACCTGGTCTCAGCATCAACCAATCTCCTGCTTAAATAGTAAATCACACGTTCCTTCCCTTCAAATTCTTGAATTAAAGCCGAACCGATGACCATCCCATCGGCAGACAAATATAATCTGAAGGGCTTTCCTTGCTGAGATGGAATCAGAACTGGAGGATTTACCAAATAATTCTTGATTTCATCTAAGGCCAACTATTGTTCTTTCCCCGAAACGAATTCTTGATCGGCTTTCAACTTAAGTAAAGGACTGAAAGCACGAATTTTACCAGACAAATTAGATATAAACCTCCTGATAAAATTTACCTTGCCGATCAAGGATTGGAGCTCAGTCTTGTTGGTAGGGGCAACTATTTTGTTGATAGCATCAATGGATCTCCGACTAATTTCAATCCCCCTTTGATGCACCATGAAACCAAGAAACTGTGCTGCCGATACACCAAATGCACACTTATTGGGATTCATCTTCAAACCATGCTTCCTTGTGCATTCCAACACTTTTCGCAAATCGACAAGATGCTTTGTGAAGTCTCCAGACTTAACCACCACATCATCAATATAAATTTCCACCATCTTGCCGATGAACTCATGAAATATAAAATTCATGGCCCTCTGATAAGTAGCACCAGCATTTTTCAAGCCAAAGGTCATGACTATCCATTCAAACAACCCAACATGACCAGGACATCTAAATGCAGTCTTTGGAATATCCTCTTCAGCCATGAATATCTGATTGTATCCTGCATTACCATCCATAAAGCTGATGATCCGATGCCCAGCCGCAACATCAACTAGCAGATCGGCAACTGGCATTGGGTAGCCATCCATCGGCGTAGCTTTATTGAGATTCCTGAAATCAATGCAAACCCGAAGCTTCCCATTTTTCTTGTAGACTCGAACAACATTGGAAATCCATTCGGCATACCGACACTGCCGAATAAATTTAGCCTCGATAAGTTTAGTTATTTTGGCCTTGATGTCAGGAAGAATGTTAGGATTACATCGGCGAGCTGGCTGTTGATGTGGCCGAAATCCAGACTTGACAGGCAACCGATGTTCAACAATTGATCGGTCCAAACCAGGCATCTCAGTATAATCCCAAGCAAAGAAATCTTTATATTCCTTTAACAAATTGGTTAAGTGTTGCTTACACTCAGAATCTAATTTAGCACTAATAAAAGTAGGTCTAGGCTTATCACCACTACCTATATCTACTTCTATCAAATCATCGGCCGATGTGAATCCCTGGCCTAATTTTCCATCATCGGCGAACCTATCCATTAAAAACCTTCATCAGAACCGACTGCTTGGATCGGTGGAATTTCATAATCGACAACTTTGAGGAAATCCTTCTCCCAAATCTCTCCCGAGATGCACCTAGTTCTTTCATAGGTGTCTGCCTCTGCCGATGCGATGACGTAAGAAGAATCTCCCGGGACAATCTCAATCTTGTCACCTACCCACTGAACCAAGCATTGGTGCATTGTAGATGGGATGCAACAATTGGCATGAATCCAATCTCTTCCTAACAGCAAGTTATAAGCACCTTTTCCACTGATCACGAAGAAGGTTGTCGGCAAGGTCTTGTTGCCGATAATCAATTCGACACAGATGGCTCCCTTAACCGGAGACACATTCCCTTCAAAATCTTTGAGCATCATATCGGTCTTGGTCAAATCCTTATCTCCTTTTCCAAGCTTCCGATACACTGCATATGGCATGATGTTGATAGCAGCTCCACCATCAATTAAAATTTTAGTTATGGGCTGACCATCAACTCTCCCTTTGACAAACAGAGCTTTGAGATGCTGCCTTTCATTGTCGGCAGGCTTTTCGAAGATAGCCGTCATCGGATCTAGAGCCAACTGAGCTATCTGGTCAGAAAACTCCACCCCCTCATCATCGCTGGACGGCGCAAGGAATTCCATCGGCAACATAAATACCATGTTGACATCTGTCGATGGCCCTTTCCCCTTAGGATCTGATTGTCGTTGATCCCCAGGTTGGCCAAAGTTCTCGCCCTTGCTTAGCACTTCTCATCTTTCGCGCTGCAGTCTCCTCTTCTGTGTCCTGGTCAACCCCTCTGGACACCATGGAGGAAGTTGTTTCTGCTTTACCGATGGGCGACGATTTTCCCTTGACTCCATCCGATAAGTGTTAGCGTCCCTACAAAATATGAACTCATCGGGAACCCGTGCATTGGCCATCTCCTCAAGTTCTTCTTGGTTCCTAGGAAAATATTCAACACGGTCACCAAGCCTATCATGCACGCTGAGCTACCCCCCAGCCGATCATGAATCGACGCTTTCCCCCTAATCGTCCCATCAAACCGGCGGTTATTGTTCTGATACTACTGATTTGATCTATCATACCGATCATAACCATTACATTCCGGGCAGTCTCTGACAGTAGGAAGCTTGATATTTTCCTCCCAACAATTGATGAAGAACGGACAATTCCAGTGATCCCTATGCCGATTCCACTCTTGTCGGTGTCTTTCTTCTTCCCGATGATAGTCTTCTTGCTGGCGCCGATACCGATCCTCACGTTGCTGCCAAGTCTCCTGAGGCCTTCTATGAGTTATAACAATACCAGATCGGGGAGGCCTTCCCGAGCTAGTTCCCTCCTGGATCAAGCCTTTTCCTTTTGCATCGGCAGTAGTGATCTGATGCTGAGGATCCGCTGATGCACTCCTTTCAGCTGCTTCCGATGTCAAGACCTTGGCCTTTCCCTCAACGTCCATCATGTTTGCTGGGAAAGGATGTTGATCAATCTTCATCGGCTTGTAAGTTTTGGAGCTGTCGAATTTGATCCTTCCAGATTCTATAGCCGATTGCAGCTATTGTCTAAAAACTTTGCACTCATTGGTGCTATGAGAAGTTGCATTGTGCCATTTGCAGTACTTCATCTACTTTAATTCTTCAGCCGATGGGATTACATGATTGGGTGACAATTTGATCTGACCTTCCTGAAGTAGGAAGTCGAATATCCTATCGGCTTTGGTGATGTCAAACGCGAACTTCTCCGGCTCCTTGTGCCCAAAAGGGCAAGACATCGGCTTCTTATTCTTTACCCATTCTGCCAAGCCGATGACTGGTTCCTCATCAGAGTCCGAGCTTGCTGCTTCGTCCACAAATGATACCTTTTTGTTCCATGCTCTATTGGGCTCAAAAGGCTTGATATCTTGATCAGAGATTCTCTGCACCAAATGACTTAAGCTTTCAAACTCCTGAGAAGCATACTTGTCCCTGATGTACGGCAACAAACCTTGGAAAGCTAAATCGGCTAGCTGCCGATCGTCCAAAACCAGACTATAACATTTGTTCTTGACCTCCTGTATCCTCTGCACAAAACTTTCAACTGATTCATCATTGCGTTGCTTCAATTTGACCAAATTGGTGATCTTCTTCTCATGGACTCCAGAAAAGAAGTATTTGTGGAATTGCTTCTCTAGATCGGCCCAAGTAATCACTGAGTTAGGAGGTAATGATATAAACCAAGTGAAAGCCGATCCAGATAATGATGACGAGAACAAGCGAACCCTTAACTCATCCCTGTTAGCAGCTTCTCCACATTGAATGATGAACCTGTTGACGTGCTCCATGGTCGATGTACCATCCTGTCCAGAAAACTTAGTAAAATCCGGAACTTTGTACCGATTTGGAAGCGGGATCAAATCATATGCAGGAGGATACGGTGTCCGATAAGAGTAAGTGTTGACTTTGGGTTTTATCCCAAATTGGTCTCTCATTACTTCAGCAATCTTATCAGCCCAATAAGCATCGGCGTCTTGCCGATGAGGCGGTTGTGGATCTGGCACCTGCTGGTAAGCTTCCACGTGTCTGTGCGGTGCACGATCTGCATGGAACATTGGGTTAATCATTTGGCCACCAACCTGCTGACCGTCGATCTGCTGTCCACCAAGATGTTGACCACCAAATTGCTGACCTCCGATCTGCTGACCAGCAACCTGCTGGCCGAGATTCATCGGCTGATTGACCACCCCTTGGTTCTGGAATCCAGGGTAGATCTGACCTTGTTGAAACCCTGTAACCTGATGATTCTGTTGGGGCATTTGTGGAAAGACTTGCTGCCCAAGCCATCCACTATTAGCATTCATCGGCATAGGTCCTGCCGATGACTGGTAATTGGGCATCATCATTGATTTGACATACCCTGGCTGAGTCATAAACCTCTGTTGCGTCGGCATTGAATCTGCCGATGCATTAGGCATCTGGAACGTTGGAGCTTGAGAATTCCCAGTGTAAGGTCTTGCAGTAGTAGTTGTAGTATACTGGGGACTCTGATTCATCGGCATATTTGGAGGTGCCGACGCTATAGGAGCCTTGCCTCTCATATTAGCTGCCTATGATGTGCCAGGTGTCTTCAACAAGTATTCCGGGGGTATATCAAAACCCCACCAATTAGGAGGAACGGACCTCGACATTGCCGATGCCAATAGATCTGTAGTAAGCTTGATCGACTCATCTGATGTTGATGGATTGGACGGCATCGGCGTGGATTGCGCATTAGAGACTCCTAGCGTGCTTGGAGGAACAGTAGTTTCTGTGCCTGCAGCGGTCGTAGCAGCCCATGGAGCCGTAACCACTGGCGATCCTGGCTGATGATAGACAGGGCCCACATAATTCGGTGGCAATTGTCCTTCTTTGAAAGTTCTAGCCACGGCATTGAAAACCGTATTGGACAGCACACCAGCTTGGTTGATCAAGGTACGGTTGATAGCACTATCGACCATGTCTTGGAGTTTACCAGGATTGGCTTCAAAAGTAACCTGCCGAGGGGGCGGCAGTGCTTCTTTCTGGATCACCTCGCCACTCATGTTTATGCTGAAGGCCTTGAGACATTGTTGCTTGTAATCCTCCATAGCCTTCGCAATAGCTTGCTTCTGCTCATCTTTGAGGCTAGCTTCCGTCACGGGGATGACGTTCTCCAAATCGAAATCGCTAGTCGCCATGTTGATCTTGATCTTGAAACGGTCCCACCGGGCGTGCCAAAAGATGTGTTGATGCAAAAGCTGATCTGCAAACACAAAGGGCTAATACCTGATTCAAACGTTAGGGCGTGCCAGCCGATTTGACCTTACTATCGGCAAAGGTGATAACTCGAATACTTTGGTCCCGACAACAGCGATGCGCCCGGATGCCACGGCCAAGAGGTATTCACGCGGAACTTGAGAATACACCGAGCTTAAGTCGACGAACTCCTCAGAACTCGTAATGAAAAAGAAAATATGACGAAGTCGTCGAAAAATTAGATGTTGGAATATGAGTAAAAACTTGTGTTTGATTGATTGATAGATGTCCCGATTACAAGGCCCTAGGGTCTACATTTATACCCTGCTCAAGGAGCTACAACCAGACACGTCTAGGACTCGAATTCCAAATTAAACAGAATTCATACATAAAACGATTTAAATAACTAAGGAAAACACAAAACTATTCTCCCGTGACAAACTGGGACACCACCATAGACCAATCGGCAACCTTCAGGTCTTCCTTCCGCATCATCGGCAGACTCTTCATCGTAGCCATCGGCAAAGGTTAATGCTGACCATCGGTATAAACACATCACCACCCATGGACTTAGCCACATTCAGCTGTCCCTTCATCGGCAACCACCCTCATCGGCAACTCTCCTGCAGACCAGTTACTGTTGCCCTATCTTGCCGATCCACACTCTACCGATCCTGGGTACGTGTCCAAAAACGGTGTCAACACGGCTCTTACCAGCCAACTCCCGACTCTTGTTTTTTAGCTCCTCGCCAGCCTGGCGCCCGGCCTCTAGCGCACCGGCACGCTCCTGGTCGAGCCGCTCCCTTTCTTCTCGGAGGCGCTCAATCTCCTCCTCCAGATCTGCAGAAATAATCGCTGGTCAACAAAACAGACCACGCAGTTAAATACAACTGCTCGGAACACATGACTTACCTTTCTTGTCCCGATCCTTGTCGGCTAGTCGCCGGTTTAGATCGAGCAGGCGCTCTTCCTGAGCTGCCTTCTCGGCCGCCTTCTCCTCGGCCTCCGACCGAAGGTGGTCTACCTCCGTGGTCAGGGCCTTGTTCTCGGCGACGATGCCCTCAATTTGGTCGAAGCACCTTTTTCGGTACTTCGCCGTTTGCATTGCGCCCTGCGAGAAATTTACATATTGTTCAATGAACAAGCAAACAGTATATACACATACTGGTTGAGTACAGGACCACTCACCTTAACTTCATCGACGAGCCGCTTGGCAGCGCGCTCCACCCTTGCCGCCTCATCGGTCTCGGCAAGCTCTTCATGACCAATAAAGTGGTCCCCACGTTGGCGTCACACGTAAACGTGTTGGTGACCATCACGGGGGCGCCCTTGGATCTCCTCTACTTCTTCATCGGAGGCCGCCTGGGCCTCCTCGCCCTCCGCGCTACCCCCAGCCGTGGTAACGGGTATCAAAGGACCCTTACACCAACCAGGGGAGCCCTTCGGTGAAGCAGCCTCTGCCCGGGGCGGAGTTGGGGCCATCCTTTCTTCAGCTGGCGGGGGAGTCGGGCTTTGTCTCCCTCCTCCGCGACACTACTCGGGGGAGGGCCCCTGGCAGCATCATCACCCCTTGTCGGGGTACTCGCCCCGGCCCTCGCCTCAGCTAGGTCCTCCTCGACGGTCTCCGCCACGGTCACAGTCGCGGGCTGCTCCTCGGTTTGCTCCTGGATGGGCTGCTCGGTGGCGTTTTTAACAGCAATCGCCGGCTCGGCTGTTCTCTGGCCGGCGACGTTGCCTGGATCAACATCCGATACCGCACTAGCAAAAGAAGACATCATTCCGATGTCAAAATTCGCAAAAAAAAGAAGGAAGGAAGTGCAGAAGACAAGTTGTGGAACTCACAGGTCACAGCTCTTGTGCGTCGCTGTGAAGAACCTCCTCCTGGTCCTACCAGTCACCGCTGCCGCCTCTGCCCCTCCAAGTCGTGTCGGCTCGGTGTGTGGGGCAGGAGGATCACTGGTCACCTGACCAGCATGGATCGGCGTGACGTCAGGCCGACTGCGCGGCCTTCGGACCAAAGACGGAGCAGCTTCGTCCTCTTCTTCCTCGTCGTCGGCGATCCTCACGAGCCGGCGACGCTTCGGGGCCTGGCTGGTCTCCCCCGGCAACGCCTCCGTTCGGGATGGCTCCACAGCCATCGGCCTCTTCCCGGCCACCCTAGCTTCAGTGGTCGGCGTGGGGCGGTTCTGTTCCTCCTCACTGCTGGTGTATTGAGGACACCGAGCAGCATCGCCCTCTGATGGATCCATCCCAGCGGGATTCTCCATACCAGGTGCCAGCGATACGTACACCGAGCACCGGTCAATGTCTCCTATCTATAGAACAAACGACAAGTCATTAACCAAGAGACTACAGTATTCACATAGCAATACAAATCAATAAAGGTACTCGTTTACCTTAGGAGCTGGTCATCCCAGCTTAAAGGCGTGCATCCGGTCATCACTGCAAACGAAATTGTCATCAGACAAGTTGAATAATTCATTCATCAGCTGCTGGACCTCCGTCTTTTCCAGACCATCCGGGCACATTCTGGTCGGGTCTTGACTCCCTTCATACTCATACGCCGAGTGCACCCTCCTCTAGCAGGGCATCACTCGCCGCACAAGGAAGTTCCCGACCACTCCTGGCCCGTCTAAGCGGGACCAGTCGATCAGGCTCATCAATTCTACCACTTGACCAGTGTACTCTGGACGGTCTATCCAGTTGACCCTCTTCTCGGGGATGTAGCCCACGTCGCAGAACGTGGCGCTGCCCGGCTCTTCTCTGATGTAGAACCACTTCTTGTACCATTCGGTGAGAGAAGTGTTCCATGGGCTGCTGAAGTACCGGTTCTTCATCCCGTCGCGCAGATTGAGGTATACTCCACCTGCAATCTTGGAGCCTCCAACTGCTCCTTTCTTCCGCAAACAAAACAGATAGCAAAAAAGATCGAAGTGTGGCTCTATTCTAACATAGGCCTCGCACAAATGAATGAAGGTCGAGATGAGGAGAATGGAGTTCGGGTGCAGATTGCAAATCCCGATCTCATAATAGAGAAGAAGGCCCTGGAGAAAGGATGGATGGGAATCCCAAAGCTCCTTTTGAAGAAATCCTCAAAAACAACAATCTCACCGGCGTGGGGGTCGGGGTAGCTCTCCCCCTCTGGCGCCCTCCACCTGCCGAGCTCCTGGTTGTGCAGCAGTCCCATTCCGACGAGGTCATTGAGGGACCTCGTGCTGCTCCGGGACTTTTTCCATTCCTTGGCCATCAACTCGGCCCTTTACTTCGAGTCGCTCTTTGCCATTGATGCCGCAGGGAGAACTTTGAACTGGATGTTGAAGTTGGCAGTGGAAGGAGGCAGCAATGGCAAGGGCAGAAGGTTTGTAAGCAAGAGCCGGGTAAATAGTATGGATGCCGCATTGAGCTTTTTATAACAACGGCTCCACCTCTACCACTTCCCACGTTATGGGGAAGTGGGCGGATCTTGCGGCGGCCACGGCGTTTCGGTTTTCAATAATTATCGCAGTTAATACGGTGGCTTTTTTGCATAATTGATGGTTTCCTTTTCTTGGACCGCGCAAAGAGCGCCTGCACAGTTACCAGGCGTACCTTTTTACGCAACAGCCTGACAATGTGTCAGGACGCTCTGTCACATCGCGCATTAATGCGGCGATATGCTGTTTTCAAAAGAGAAGTGGGTCTGTTGGAGGAACAGCCATGACATACTTGTTGACTGCACCGACCACCGAGCATGACATGCTCGGGGACTGGTCGACCAGTCTGTTCATTCAAAAATTATATTGACTGCACCGACCACCGAGCATGACATGCTCGGGGACTGGTCGACCAGTCTGTTCATTTGAAAATTCTATTGATTGTACCGACCACCGAGCATGACATGCTCGGGGACTGGTCGACCAGTCTGTTCATTCGACATTTCTATTGACTGTACCGACCACCGAGCATGACATGCTCAGGGACTGGTCGACCAGTCTGCTAATTTGATATCTCGATTGATTGTACCGACCACCGAGCATTATACGCTCGGGGACTTGTCGACCAGCCCGCCCATTTAAGAATCTGGGGACTGTATCGACCACCAAGCGTGATACGCTCGGGGACTATTTGACCAGTCTGCTCCATCGCAGACGAGCGTGATATGCTTGGGGCCTGGTAAATTCAATTGCATAACTTCCAGCTCGGTAATTTTAAATTTTTTAGACCTTGCTACAAGGCTCATACCTCGCCTTCCAACAAGCTCAGGGACTACATCGGTACGGTGCATCTAGCGATGCATCTTAGTATTAAAGCTTTAAAGATGATTTTATTTTTTAGACCCTGGCACCACGTGCCTACGTCACCTACTACCAGACTCGGGGACTAAGTGGGCACACTTCACCTTGCGGTGAATACGCTTGCTTTTTGAAAGTCTATACTTTTCAAAAAAGTAAAGTGGGCACACTTCATCAGGAAAGAAATATTTTTTGATTAAGAGCACCATGCATTCTTCGAACAACCTACTTCTTCGATGTCAATGTTGATCAACTGTCTTTTGAGTTGGTTAAAATACCGTTGTAACTGTTTGGGTGACTTTCCTGCTTATCGAAGACGTCAAGCCTCACTGGTCGAAGAAGCTCAAGACGGCGTGTTACATCACAATACATGGTGCTCGGGGACTAGCTGTGGGGGTATAAACCCCTATACCCTTACGGCTAGACTTGGGCTAGGAGGCTTGGCCCATCACGAGACAGTTCGAGGCTTGATCCAACTGCTCGGAGTTTCGCGCAAGGAAACAAGACGTGGAGATCAAGCAGAATTCTAGTCGGTTAGAATAGGAATTGATATTGTACTATCTATGGCAATTGTAACCGACTAGGATTAGTTTCCAGATCTGTAACCCTGCCCTCTGGACTATATAAGGAGAGGCAAGGGACCCCCCCTAGGACATCTCATCTCAACTCAACACAATCCACAGCAGTACAATCAGACGCAGGACGTAGGTATTACGCCCACACGGCGGCCGAACCTGGATAAAAACATTGTTCGTGTCTTGCGTCACCATCGAGTTCGTAGCTTGCGCACCGTCTATCGATAAACTACTACCGTGGGTATACCCCAAGGTAGACTGCCTACTAGCTTTCGTCGACAAGCCTATTTAAAAATTCTACAAACTCATTAGAGCAAGAGGTTAGTAAAGAACAAAGGAAAGCTTTTCTCTAGCTCTAAAGAGGTGTTTGCAATCCACCTATCCAACAATTCTAGTTGCTATTGTCACTAGGCACACAAAAAACTATGTCTCTACTTACACTAGAGAGTTACCTAAAGTTTCTATACAAGTAAGTAAGCTACTCTAGTTTGCAGGAAAGTAAATGAGAGGATTTGATCTTTATATCGCCGCGTAGAGGGGATGAACCAGTCACAATAATATGAAGGCCAATCATCGGGAGAAATCCAATAAATAATCACAATGGAGATAGAGAATTTTCTCCTAAGGTTCATGTGCTTGCCGACACGCTATGTCCTCATTGTGTCGAACAACACTTGGTGGTTCGATGGCTAAGAGGTGTTGCACGAACCTCGTCCTCACTAGGACACCACAAGAACCTACCCACAAGTGAGGTAGCTCAATGACATGAGTGATCCACTGGAGTTACACTTTGGCTCTCCGCTGGGGAAGGTACAAAACCCCTCACAATCACCAGGAGATGGCCACAAACAATCACCAACTCGTACCAATCCTCCTCTGTTGCTCCAAGCCGTCTAGGTGGTGGCGACCACCAAGAGTAACAAGAAAACTGCAGCCAAATCGATCCCCAAGTGCCACTAGATGCAATCACTCATGCAAATGCACTTGGAATCACTCCCAATCTCACAAAGATGGTTAATCTATGAAGGAGATGAGTGGAAGGTGTTTGCATAGGCTCACAAGGATGTCAAGTATGTTAGAATGCCAAGAGTGTAAGCCCTAAGCCGGCCAATAACTATTTATAAGTCCCCTCAACAAATAGAGCTATTGGGATCCAGAGGCTTGCCCTGTCGGGGGCGTCGGACGCTTCGACGCAGGGCGTCGGACGCGGCCCCAACTTCCGAGGGTCCCCTGACAGGTGCACTAAATTGCGCCACATGTCCTAGTCAAATGTGACCTATTGATCCCCAACGGTCACTTAAATGTTCGAATTGTCAGAGACAACACATCGGATGCTTCAAGTACAATGCACCGGAAGCACCCCTCAGCACCGGAAGATACTCAGGGAGCCCTGCAAACCACACGGGTGTCAGACGCGTCCGACATGTCCTCACTGGACGTTCCTTGGCATTCGACGCACATAGGCAGAGTCGCTCTCTCGCGTGGTCGCTAACATCACTACTCACCGGACGCGGAAACAGCGCACAGGCCGCGTCCGATGCTCACCCGTCGGACGCTCTGATGCACACTTCTCCCTAGCACTGCTCAACCACTATACACCGGACGTTGGGCCAGCGTCCAACGCATGAGTGGCCAAATTTGATAACATGAAACTAATTAAATAAGAGATAGAAAGTACTTCTCATTTCATTATTGGATAACTTTCCAATTCCTCTTAATTTATGGCAACCAAATGTCTATCTCTTTGATAACTAAAAAACATCAAATGTGCGAAAGGACCTATGTAGCCTAATGGTTACAAGAGCCTTAGTAGTGAAATTTTAGAATTTAATAATATTATACTGTGGCGTTCACGTCTATAGCGAGATGTCATTGATGACTTCATCAATCTTGAGAATTTGATGGCCAGTACTCAAAGATACTCATAAGAGGGTATGTTTTTATAGGAGTGAATGTGCATGCGTTATATATAAAAAAAATGTAACATCTAGGACCAATTGAAGGAGCACGTGGCCCGAGCACCGGCGATATTTCCCACCTCACGGCACGGTTTTTCCAGTTTTGTCTCCGTAGTTATTTTTTACTAACATAATCGCCACGCATGCATGGTATTACACCCGTGCATGGCCCCTACGACCACAGAAGAGGAAAGCAAAAATGACGTTCACGTCGTCTCACAATTTACCGTAAAATAGGAAACCGCAAAATATCAATTTGTGACAAATAGAAAATGTCGAGGGTATCAACTAGGGGTACCCTCACCAACGCGAATAACGAAACCATCCGTACATAAAACTAGCGCCTCGATTCGACGCTCCGTCCGCACACACGCACGACCATCGACGGCCGTAGCCTCGAAGACGGAAATAGCGTCGAGCGAATCAGTCAGGCGTCGAGCTCTGGTCAACGTCGAATACGGAACCGGCTCCCGCGAATCAGGAGGCGTCGAGCGCAAGGACGTTGCCGCCGCCTAACGCGCGCACGCGGGCCGGGGCATTAAATGCGCCTGGTGCCTCCCCACCTAACACATGGGTCACGGGGGACGTGATAGAGAACAGGCACCTGTCCCATCGATCTTTTTACAGCCTTCCCCACCAAACGGCCCAAGGCGTGTTAGGACGTGGGAAACAGAGACGGAGTGTCTAATCAAGACCCCCTCGAGATGGCCAAAGTCAGCGCTTCAACATCAGGACGTCGTACGGCGTCCGACCCTCGACCAGATAGAGACCCATCCAGGAGACAAGTCGGGCGTCGACTGACCACATCCCAACTGCACCGCCGGATTTGCCGTCGGGTCGTACGAGCGTACATCAGGCAAACCAATCCAGGACGGCGTGCAGAACGGAATGCAAGGGCACGCGTAATCATCACCAGGCTATTAAGACGGGACGACTCGAGGCCATGCCGGTACGGAAGCCTCGAGTAGGTCAGCGCTCCATACTGCTATCGACTCCTATTCTGACGCCTATACATGTACCCTGGGTCTCTCCTTGGGACTATAAAAGGAGGGACTCAGGAATAGAACGGGGGACAAGATCACGCTCATACGCAGTAGAGCTCCCCACTTCATACCACGCTTGTATTCACCCCTGTACGAGCGCTTAGGTGCAAGATAATACAAACTCTCTCCCCCTCGCTGGATGTAGGGCCTTCTCTTGCCCGAACCAGGATAAATCTCTGTGTCTTCTTGCATCACCATCCGGGAAAGGGAGCACGCATACAAATTTACTCGTTGGTGTGACCCCCCGGGGGAAAAACACCGACAGAAAAATACAAAATAGGATGTCTAGGATTGTTCATTGTCCTTGTTGGTTCCACGTGGTCCTGCAAATCTCCTTTGGAAGGCGACCCCGCGCTCCAGTTTCCTCCGTGGAGTCAATGAAATTTTACAGAAGGAAAATATGGAGAAAGAACTATAGAAATAAGAATACAATTGTAGTTTTGATTTCAATGCGTAGTTTCCCCTAATCGATCGATGGTATGTTTAGCTGCCATCCTTGCACAAAAGCCAATATTACAGTCTGTTAGCAATCTACTAAAGGGATAGGGGAAGTTGGGGACGAACAAGCATGAACTCAGAACAACAGGGGTAGAACGACGAGTTGAAAGACTGTAGTAAGGTTTTGGATAATTGATGAAATCCAAAGTTATGCTAAGTATATGAATAAGATAAGGTTAGTATATGTCAAGTGATGGAGCAAGAGATGATCATGGTGTTGATGGTGATGACCACAAGATGATCAAGTGCTCAACTTGGAAAAAAATAAAGAGAAAAACAAAACTCTATGGAGATCAAGACAAAGGTATTGCTTAGTGTTTTGGTTTTGGTGATCAAGACATCATAGAGGGTGTGATCACGTTTAGCATAGATAGTCGTACTATAAAAAGGGGAATTCTTTGGCTAAACGGTTATTGAGTGCCACTAGGTGACATTGTTCATGTGCCTGCATTTAGAACCTAGTGAGCTAACTTAACTCCTTCGAAGAAAATATTTGAGAAAATGCTAACACACTTGCACATGTTGGTACACACATAGTGGTGTTGGCACACTTTGAGAAGAAGGTGGAGTTTGAAGGGTAGAGAGGGGTTTGGGTCTTTTGAGAAAAAGAAATGCATATTTTCTATTACGTCGGTGGCCAAACGTTAGCGCTCAGGCATCGGACGCTGGCCCAGCATCCGGTGTATAGTGGTTGAGCAGCACTAGGGAGAAGTGTGCATTGAAGCGTCCGACGGGTGAGCATCGAACGCGACCTGTGCACTGTTCCCACGTCCGGTGAGTAGTGACGTTAGCGACCGCGCGAGCGAGCGACTCTGGCTATGCGCGTTGGATGCCAAGGAGCATCTAGTGAGGACACGTCAGACGCGTTCGACGCCCATGTGGTTTGCAGGGCTCCCTGGGTATCTTCCGGTGCTGAGGGGTGCGTCCGGAGCGTTGTACCTGATGCGTCCGACGTGTTGTCTCTGACAATTTGAACGTTTATTTGACCGTTAGGGATCAATGGGTCACATTTGACTGAGGACACATGGCGCAATCCACTGCACCTGTCAGGGGACCGTCGGACACTAAGGCCACATCCGACACCCTGCGCCGAAGCGTCTGACGCCCCCGACAGGGCAAGCCTCTAGATCCCAACAGCTCTATTTGTTGAAGGGGCTTATAAATATTTGTTGGCCGGCTTAGGGCTCACACTCTTGGCATTCTAGCATACTTGACATCCTTATGAGCCTAAGAAAATACCTCTCACTTATCTCCTTCATAGATTAACCATCTTTGTGAGATTTGGAGTGATTCCAAGTACATTTGCTTGAGTAATTGCATCTAGTGGCACCTGGGGATCAATTTGGCTGCGGTTTTCTTGTTACTCTTGGTGGTTGCCGCCACCTAGACGGCTTGGAGCAGCGGAGGAGCATTGGCATGAGTTGGTGATTGTTCGTGGCCATCTTCCGGAGATTATGAGGGGTTTTGTACCTTCCCTAGTGGAGAGCCAAAAGGTAACTCTAGTAGATTGCTCGTGTCATTGAGTTACCTCACTTGTGGGTCGGTTCTTGTGGTGTCCTAGTGAGGACAATGTTCGTGCTACACCTCTTAGCCACCGAACCACCAAGTGGTAGTCGACACAAGAGGGATGTAGCTTGCTAGCAAACACGTGAACTTCGGGAGAAAAATACGTGTCTTAATTGTGTTTGATTGGCATTCTCCCGGTGCTTGATTGTTCATATGTTGGTGATTGGTTCATTCCTTACACGGCGGTATAAATATCTCATCCTCTCCATCTACTTATCGCAAAGTAGTGTAATTAGTTTAGTTGCTAGTTTTGCTTTGTGTAAGTTAAGCTCACTAGTGTAACTTGTAGAGACTTAGTTCTTGTGTGCCTAGTGATTATAGCAACTAGAATTGTTGGTTAGGTGGTTTGCAAACATCCCATTAGAGCTAGAACAAAATGCTTTGCTTTGTTATTTACTAACCTCTTGCTCTAGTGAGTTTGTAGAATTTTTAAATAGGCTATTCATCCCCCCTCTAGCCATATTCGAACCTTTCAATGTCGCCCTTAGTTGGCAGTGCTGCTCGGGGCTGTCTTGGTGCCACCTTTTGTGTAGGTTGTTCTGTACCTATTTTTTCTTTGCTGGTGAAACTTTACACACTCATATGCATTGATCACCTTTCTTCCATTTGTTTTGGCTCCCTTCTTATGACCAAGTCCATCCTTAATATTGTGGCTTCTTTGTTTGATTCTCTTTGCTACTAATTGCTTTGTTATCTTGATGCATTTGAGCCTTGAGATCTCCTTTCTCATTTCTCTCATGTTCACAAGGTTAGTGGAATGAACATTCTCATCAAGATTATAACATTTTCACATTTTTGACTAGTCGAGGGATTAGGAGTGCTCTTTGTATTAGAGGGCTGTGAGTTGCTCTCTAAAAGAAGATGATATTGCTTCTCAAGTTTGTTGTGTTTTTCTCTTAAGACACAATACTTGTCGTTGAGTGCAATATTTGCCTTCTTTGTGAGAGTGCGTTCTCTTTGTTCCTCGGTCAAGACCTTGTTCAAAGAGTACACCTCACTTCTCTCTAGCACAAGAGCTTCCTTGTAAGCAATGTACATATTTTCTTGTTCAAGGAGATCATCATCCCTTATTGCTAGCTCAGCTCGAACACTCCAAATCTTCCAATAGTTTAGTGATAAATATTTTGGTTTTAAGATCCAAGTTTTTTGTTATTTGAACAAACTCATCATTGTCACTAAGGTCATCATCACTAGAGCTCTCACTAAGTTCACTACTAGATATGTTACTAGAGATTAAACAGGGTTTGATTTTTGTTTTTACCTTCTCACCCTTTGCCATGAGACAAATGTGAGGGGGAGTGGTGATCATTATCATCGAACAAGTTGGAGAAGAGTTTTGGTGTAGAGGATGACTCTTGGATTGCCACGGTCGCAACTTTTACATCCTCATCACTTGACTCTTTAGTTGAATCTCACTCATGCCCAATGTGTGCCTCTCCCATTTGCTTGTTTCGCTTTTTGTACGCATGCTTGCCTTCTCTATTGTTGTCCCTCTTGTAATTATTTTCTTTCTTCTCATAAGGACAATTGGCAACAAAATGATCGACATTGCCATAGTTGTAGCAAGTTCTCTTTTTCTTGTTTGGAAACCTTCTTTGCACAACTTTGTATCCATTTTTCTTTAGCCCCTTGTGATACTTTCTTATGAATAAGGCAATGTCATCAATTTTCTTGAAATCAGCCCCATTTGCTTCTTCTTTCTCACTTGAAGATGAACTTGTATCATCACTTGGTTGCACTTGTTTTGTTTCTTTTGGTTGACTTGTTGATGCTTGCTTGCTGTCCTTGGTTTTGTTTGAGGTCCCTTTCTTACTTGATTTGTTGGCTTTGAGAGCAACCTCCTTGATTTTCATGCCATCTAGCTTTGCTTGCAGCTCACTGAGCTTCCTTCTTTCATTTGCTTCTTCTCTTTGCATGTCAAAGGTCAACAATCTTCTAAGCACATCATTTGGTGTGAAGTGTTCAAACTTTTTCTTATCTCTAATCAAGGTGACTACGGTCTCATTTCTTGGTGAGTATGCTTCCAACATAACTTTCACCACTTTGTGATCATCAAGCTCACTACAACCATAGCCTCTAATTTTGCCCACCAAGGTTATCAATCTATCAAATATTTCTTGTGGCCCTTCTCCATCAACAATCACAAATCTATTTAGCTTGGCCATTAATAAATCAATTTTGGCCCTTCTCACTTTGTCTACACCTTCATGTGCAAGATGCAAGGTGTCCCAAATTTGTTTTGCCACATCAACATTCATCACTCTATTGTACTCATTTCCATCTAGAGCACTAAGAAGAATACTTGTGGCTTGGCCATTGAGATGGACAATAGCTAGATCTTCATTTGTTGGCTCTTTGGGGTTCTCCGGTGGTTGAAATCTACTACAAATTTTCCAAATACCGGGGTGAAGACCGATAAGATAAGCCCTCATCAAGTGCTTCCACATGGCAAAATTTGTCCCATCGAAATGAGGCAACTTGCCCACGGGTACATTGATGAAAGACTTGCGGTCACGGTTAGTCAAGTAAGAATAATTAAAGGATACGGCTGCATATTTCTTCTTGGTGCTACTGCCTTTGTCCTTATTGTCCTTCTTGCCCTTGTTCTTATTCTTCTCGTTTCCCTAGGAGGCATGATATGATGCATCATCATCACCATCATCCGAGCTACTAGATAGCTCACTAGATGAGGCATCATATGCCTTCTTTTCTTCTTGCTTTGTTCTTGCTGCTTTTCTCTTGGCTCTTCACGTATAAGCCTTCTTTCTTCTTTTCTTTGTAGCTTCTCATCATGCTTTTGCTGCTTTTCTCTTGCCTTTCTCTTCGCTTTTCTTCTTGCTCTTCTTTCCTTCTTTCTTTCAACATCGGTGGTCTTGTCATTCTTGAGAGTGGTGTTGCTTGCTGTCGAGAGTGACATATCACTGGTGCTGCTGACATCCTCGACACGTACACCACCATACCTCATGTGGTGAAGCGTATCTGAAGCAACCTTGCTTTGATACCCTTGTAGGATCTCTTGGAAGGTAAAGAAGGCCTAGAGGAGGGTGAATAAGTCTATAAAAATTTAACTAGAAACTCTATTAGAACATAGCGCGGCACTGTCGGCCTTCTAGGGCGGCACTGTCGGCCTTCTAGGGCGGCACTGCCGGCCTTCAACGTATGAGCAAACAGTAATGAGATTTTGCACAAAGCAAACTGAAACTGTAAACTACACAATCCTGCAAAGTAAACACAAGATCCAATTCGAAGACTGGATGCCACAAAAAACTCCCACCAAACTAGATCGAGTCTCCAAACCCTAGAAGGAGTTAATCACAAGAAGTAATCTATAATAGCACACAAGACTCAGTGATTTATCCTATAGTTCAGCTTAGCACCAAGCTTTGCCTATGTCTACGTTGTTGAGGAAGCCACCAAAGGGTTAGGCTTGCCACAAAGGCTTGCCCTGCCTTCGTTCTCAAGTCAAGAGGGTGAATTCTGGAAGTGAGGGGTAATTTGTTAGCTGCAAGAGTGATGTTACAAACCTCCCTAGGCTGCCACACAAGAGGGCAAGCTCAAGAGCGACGCCTAGCCAGCTAGGAGCAAGCTCCAAGAGTAACAAACGTGAACCAAATGCTCTTAGACTTTGGGAATCAGTGGATCTACTCTCCAATCGAGTTTTGTTGTCTTTTCTCTCAAAATTTGATGGTTGGAATCAAAGATTTGCTTGAGGGATGAAGGAGCAACAATGGAGGGAGAGAGAGTTTTGGTCTGTCTGCGTGTTCTGTCGAGTGAGAAAAAAGTGACCATTATGAAACAGACCTGAAAGTATAAGTACCACATGGGTCCCAACGGTTAGTAATAGATGGCATTGCAGCCCTGGCCAAAATAGGTATTTTGACATGATATTTTTGTAGGCTGCTTTAACTATGAAAGAGGGTGTTATTTTAGAAAGATGAGCATCTGGTTGCACACTTGATCAACTGTTCTTGAGTTCCCCTTTATAGTACGGCTTTTCCTCAACTCAATATTCAAAATATGAGAAATATGAAACTTCCTTGAGTTAAAATCAGCTCACATTCGCAATAGGGGTACCTGCAACTTGTCCATCATCCTCAATATTTGATTCCCTACTTATTAGCTCGATGAATCTCATTAGTCCTCTAATTTGATGGTCATTAACATCAAAACCCACATTAAGGGCTTAATTACACTTACACCAAGCAACAAGATTCGTCTATACTGACAACCCAAACAACACAAGAAGGTTGCATGTCAAGTCCACTTCACAGAACATGATATCTTAAACTAACATTTAGTTCAATTTACTCCCTCTAACTATTTAAGTTGGTCAACTAACACCTTAAAGAGATTTTTCTTTTTTTTTCTCTATGTACAATTTATATTTAAGCTTCAAATTTTACAAGATGATAGAGGACATTGTATTGTGTTAAAAAAATACACTATGAATTTTCCATCATTATGTTTTATATAATATTGTATCTCTAGTGTTAATTTGTTGTTAAATTTCCTAGGCTAACAAAATTTAACAAAACTTATGTTCTCTATAATATCACAAAAGTTGATATTATGACTAATACATGGAAAAATAGAAATAGCAAATCATGTTAAGGGGTAAACTAGACCAACGGAGTAAATTCTAATTGTAAATTTTCTGGACATGCCAAACTTGAAGGGGGTAATTTAGACTTTCCCCATCCACTAGCAAGGCGCGAAACAAGCCAAGCCCCACAGAACTCTAGCTAAGCCTGTGCGTGCCTCAGGTCCACAGTTAAGCTTCATAATACTGCACTTCAATCTGAGAACAATTAAACATAACTGTACAAAGCTACACCCCACATCACATTAGCAAAGTGATTCCAAAATTCTAGATCCAAACAAGATGATTATTGATGCATATAAACCAGCATACAGATCTGATAGCTCCATCGGTACACTTCCAAGGAATAAAGACAAACAAACATGAACAGATATTTTGTTATCTCCGACAACAAAACAGATTCACAAAAATACTTATTACAGCACCATGAATGGACTGGAGAAATAGGATCACATCGCCCCTGGCTCCTAATATACCATGCCATGCAATATACCGGCAATGCTTGGGTACTATGTACAAGAGCACCAAGGAGAGCTTTTTCCTGACTTGCTTTTTTCTTCAAATCTGAACAGAGGCTTATTGCATGAATTGCGCTCCGTTATAGGGTAGCAGCCTCTGTATTATGAGATGAGGCTGCTCTGGATGCGCTTCAGACTGGGACAAACCAAACGGAGTCTGCCAAAATCCAGAGCATTGATCTGTGTGCAAAAAGCTTTGCTTAAAAGACCAACATAAAACACAGCACACAGGATTGGACTTCAGCGCAAAATATGTTAACTTACCTTTGGACAAGAATGCACATTAAGGATCTCCAATGCACTACAGCGGGATATTGCAGATTCTAATTCCTCCTCTTGCAACATGGTGCATGCCTATGAAAAAGTGAGATTGCATCAATCAGGTAGATGAAACAGTAGAACATTAAATAGCACACTACATATACTCGACAAAACCTGGAACTACATGCCCAACATTTTGTGAAATTTGTCGATTAAAGAAGCCAAGAGAGACAAACCAAGGGCTAAACCTAACTCATTTGTTGCGATTAAATTAACACTATAAACATCAGAATAAACACAACCAGCATTGAATCATTCATCTCTTGCCAGAACTAGTCATTGCTGGTCAAAAACTTCAAAACAGAATGTTGCTTGAAAAAAAGAAGTACCAGAAGTTGGAGATTGGTCAATCTTGGGCAATCAAGCTTCAGCACCTCCAGTGAGCTACAGTTGCTGAAAGAAAGAAATAACTGTTGTAAGAGAAATTCATTGGTTACCAGGGAGTTCTGGCATCCCATTAGAAAAAAAAAAAGAGTCATAATATGAAAATGTTGTAATGTTTTCAAAAACAAATCAATAAAGAGACAAGTGCATAGTTTACATTAACCTAAAAAAAATTCAAATTTCAAATTCATCTTTGATACAATATTGAAAAATACAAGTGGAACTATTGGCACATGATAAACAAGATGTATTGAGTGATTGTCTACTTTGATCCTTGACATCTTGAAAAAATGTGACATTCTATTTTTGCTGGTTTGTTTGACTTCATTCAGGTGGACTAGGCTAAGCATGCTATATCTGCTAGTAGGAATGCCTGAAACTATAGATATGAAATTCACCCAATCGTCATAAATACAAAATCAATACAGCATAATACTGTAAAATGCACAAATGCACATTGACGTTACCTCAAGTTTAACATGAAAAGGTTGGAGCATGTTAAATCCACTTCCTTCAAGTTGGTCGAAAGATTAAGACTAATTTTGGACAGATGTAGAAAGTTTGCTATCGAAGGAATAACAACTTTCTTAATATTAGGGCACCCAGTACAACTGAGAACTTCAAGCAGGCGACCAGATCGCTCACTGATCTCTTCACTCTTGATTGGTGAAGAACTAGGTGGACAAAAGTCAACTGGCATATCCACAGAACTGCTATCATCTGACCCACACACCAATTCTTGAAAGTTTGTACATCCGTTCAAGTTCACATTAACCAAATTAGTACAACAAGCAAGAAGATCTTCTATCGCATTCTGTCCAATGGATGAGTAGGACAGATCTAGCTCAACAAGTAATGGAAGAGCACCCTCTCTGTAGAGGGCATCTAATGATGAGTCACTGAGGTACTTGCAAGCTGAAAGTTTTAACACCTGCCAAAGGAAAAACAGATACCATAACAATTAACAACAGAGTACATCACTACACTCCATTTTGTGTGAACAAATTCGTTATTATATCTTCTCATTCAAAATCCAAAATTACTCCTTTTCAATTAATCACATGTAATAAAAAACCTCATATTAGAAAGTGATGCTAATAAAGTGAACTCCCAAAACTAATTCAATCAATAATATTAAGATCTTAGTCATTTTCTGTTTTTACAGATCATATCACATAAAATGGAAAACTATACCAAAACATTTAATAGCATTGAATAAAGTGAACTCCCAAAGCTAATTCAATCGATAATATTAAGATCTTAGTCATTTTCTGTTTTTCCAGATCATATCACATAAAATGGAAAACTATACTAAAACATTTAATAGCATTGCATACATGTACATATGAATAAACATTAGGCTGCATTATATATTTGCATAGAATAACACCAACTAAAATAAGGTTCCATCTTAATGTACCGTATTCCAAAATCAGCAACATAAGCGTTTCAAACAGGAACACAGTCAAGCTTACCCTCAGCTGTGGGCAACTGTCGAATACAGGCTTCAAGTTGATCAAAAATGTATAAGACAGGTCAAGCAAGGTCAGCTTATGAAGGCAATGCAATGAAGACAATCCATCAATGCCAATGGATAGGCATGATGACAGGATAAGATGTTCAATCAGAGGACATGCCTCTGCCATACGAGTCAGTGAATCATCCACAAGCTGCCTGAACATGCAAAAACAGAATGAACACAACAACAGTAGGTAGCAATTGATGACATAAAGCAAAAAATACTGGAAGCGCAGCACAACCTGCAGAAAGAGGCATCTAACGATGTCAAGCGAGGGCAATTGATGGAAGCCTCAGAAAGCACACCACAACCCTTCAGCTCCAATATAGACATATTCGGGGCCTCAATGCGCAGAACACTTAATTTTGGACAAATTCCCAGATTTAGGGATTCAAGGCCCACCTACAAAAGCCGCCGTTAAATCATTGTCGGAATGTACATATATGCTGAATTAGTGTAAGAAACTGAAGGGGCATAATTAATTTTAGAACTGAAAACCTAACTAGCCTTTTTTTACCAGAACCACTCTCCCCTTATCTTCATCAATTAAACAGCAACTAAAACTCACAAGTTCCTCGTGATAGAATAGTGGTTCTAAAACCAGATCATGTAGCCCACAAAATCACCAAATTACTCTTTATGTCCAATCCACTAGGTTATGAGTATTGCAAAAATGAGGAAGATGGTTAGCAGGTCTGTTGGTTATAACTTATCTTTTCATCATTCTAACAATAATTGTTAATAATAGCATAGTGTTCAAACCTTTATGCATGAAAAGAGAAGCATTGCATGCTTTCAAGCATAGAAAACAAATCTAAAAGCTTGTTCCAGGTCAGAGTAGAACATGAATGTCATTGTACTCGTTACAAGGTCAATGAGGTGACTGAGTATGTCACTTGCTTGAGTGTAATCCAATAAATCAAACAGCAAGCCTAATAATGAAAAACTGGCACCTCCTAATCAGTAAAATGAGAATATAGTGAAATGTTTACTGTTCACATGAACAGCGTGCCAGGTACTCGTAGCACCTAGTGGTCTAGGGACAAGCATCCTTAACATTATGAGTCACCAAGAAATTAGTTGGATTGACAGCTAATAGAATCAGTTAAAAGTCGAAGACAGATTTGATATCAATAAAAAGTAAGTCTGGGTCGAATTTGTTAGGGTATAAAGAAACTACTACAGGCAGCTTTGCATCTCCTTACTTTATGCAAGAATATTAATCTACTCCAGTCTCTTTTTTCACTGCTCTTGTGAAGCATTTATAAGAGTAATTTCAAAAACCTGCTACTACTTTTGATATTTGTTAACAAATTTATAGCTAGAATTTTATTGACACACACAAACAAACTACAACTTTATCAGCAAAACCAGTTTTCACTGGGCCCACCTTCAACCTCAGTGACATATAACGCTACTCATTCCTAATCTTTCAGGTCACTGCCATTGACAGGTGGGCCCATGGTGTCAGCAACAAGTTGTAATGAGAAAGATGTAGTTCCATGCAGTATAGTGACAAAATAGTTGTAGTTTTCTGAAAATATACATCAAAACATGTCGTTTTTTGCAACATATGTCAATAGGTGCAGGTTTTTGAAATGTACATCTATATGAAACAAGTACAATAAGAGTAAATATAAGTTCTCTTCCAAGGCTTGCCTAAAATAGGCCACACACCAATCATATTTCTTTTGAGGTACTCCTTAGTAGAGACAATCTCTACCTAATATCAGCAAACAAGTTCACCGACACTCCAGCAGTCTACACACTCACACACTGCACATCGAAACAAGAAGTTATTAATAGACTTACTGGACAGAATGCTGCACTTTGAAGGTGATCACAGCCATCAAGATTCACATGTTGCAGATTTGGGCACGACAGTCTTAAGAATGTCATCGAGCGGCAACCAGCAAGAGAGAGGCAGGCCAAAGAACTGCTATTCAGTTCTACAATGCTCAAACTCTGTAAAAAGAGAGAAATGGCATCAGAATTTCAGTACAACGAAATAGATTGTCACTAATATCCTGAAAATACAATAATAATAGGTACAAACAGAATGCATGAACTATGAAAAAAATATAACAATGCACAAGTTGGAATAACACTCATGCATTTAAAATACATTAGTTATGGCACAAAGGGGCGTGATGTAACACTGTCATACCTCACAATTGTCAAGGATCAATGATCTTAGCATAGGACAACCACCTCCGTCACTAAATACTTCACAAATCGCATTTGTTAATGACTCGCAGTCACTAAGATCCACATCAATCAAGTTGTGGCATTGCAATGACAAATTGGATAAGCTCTCTTGTTTTTGAAGCACCAATTTCTGAAGAAGACACCAACTTAGCACTCCATGTTCAGGAGTATCCAAATAACTCAAAAAATGCCATAACAAAATTTTACACAAAAATAGATATCACCTGAAGCGTAGTCGATGTTATGCTAACTCGATGGAGCGCTGAACATCTGGAAACTTTGATGTAAGAAAGCACAGGGCTTCGCAAATTCAAATCAGCAAACCTAAATTGGGAAGATAAAAAAAACATAAGAAAAATTATCAAAGAAACAAATATAATGCAAAACCAGTCTCTACTCACTTGCGTAAGTGCACGAGACTTATATTCTTAAGATGTGGCAAGTCCAAAGACACTGATGTCAACAGGCTGCAATTATCAAGCTGTAGTGCCTGCCACAGATGGCAAACAAGCCCAATTAGTTCTTGTAGCAGGAAGTTTACAAAATTGTACCAAAGAAACTGAATCACTACCTCAAGCAGACGGCTGTAAGCTATTGCAGCCATGGAAGCAGATGTGATTCCTTCACAACTTAGCAGTCTCAAGTCTATTAACATTGGAAGCCTCACGGACTACATATCAGACCCCAAAACCAAAAGTACATGTCAGGTATTTTTATGCTGATACTTATAAGCAGAATTTGTCAGACAAATGATAAACAGAGCCTAGAGTAAAGGCAAACCTCAAATGAAATGTTGGGGCAGTTTGATGCATCAAGCACAGAAAGACTTGGACATGAGCTAGCTATGTCACGCAGTGTCTCATCAGTGACACAAGAACATGATGACATGTCTAGTTTTGCCAACAATGGGCAAGCTGTAGCAGCTTGGCGAATCGCATTGTCAGAAAGCTTATGGCAGGATTGGAAGTCCAACTCGAGCAACTGAGGACAGTTGAGTGATACATGAGCCATGCCTGTTCGCCTCAAAGACAGTATTTGAAGTTGGGAGCATCTGGATGGTAGTGTAACATATTTATTAGCTAGATGACACATGAAACCATATACACTACCAAAAAAACATTAATCACCTGACAGATATTCTGAGTGCACGGCACTTCAAAATATGAAGCTCACGCAATCCATCATGATTAACAGTTACTTCTTGGATGCCACTCCCAAGAGAAGCATCGGTTACTGTTAAAGCAGTCAATAATGGGCACTCAGCCAAAGCCAGAAAAAATGCTTCTCCCAGTTGTCCCTTGCCCATTGTTAACGTCTTCAGATGCCTACAAGATACTCTATCCAATAAATACAATAGTAAGACAGAAGAATATGCTAACATGGGAGGAAATTGGAGGGGAGGACCTTAAAAACATTATTGCTTCCAGAACTAGTGTTTCTGCATTTATGACACCATGCAAATTGAGTTCTGTTACACTCGGGTAACGACGGCAAATATTAACAACTGCAAAAACAACATATTAAAACATGAATAGCATCAGGTAAACCCTGTGGGATCTCAAAAGGTGCCAAATAATGATAAGCATGGGTACATTCTGCGAGCCATAGCCTTCCAAAACAATAGACACTTAGTTTAGAGGAAGAATTCAGTACAGTAATTCGTATTTATTGATTAAAAACTACAAATTTATAGTCATAATCTTCAAACATGTTGGCTTTAACCTAATTGTATTTCCCTCCTATGAATTTCTAAAAAATTAACAGACAAGTTTGAATTATGAAGTCAATATGTCTGTCATTTGCAAAAGTGAGGTGGTAGGAAATAAATAGCAAGCACACTATTCTGACTTCCAACTATTGGCAGTACTGATGTGGTAGAAAGCAATACCAAGAAACTGACTTACAGTTCTGCAGTGATATCCTAGTGTTCTCAAATTTCAAACACTTCCAAAAATCATCGTGCACACTAGCAGATCGCCACTGTTTGCAGGTAACACCCGCTCTGCATAAATCCTTCTGGCCCAAGAAAGAGAATATCTGCCATGGAAAACCTAAGAAATTAGTACATTTCAAAACAGGCAGAAGCAATATTTCTGTAGATAAAAAACTATAAGAAAATGGAACTCAGGGCACACCAGGTGCAGGAGATCGTCAGATAGATCCATTCTTATTCCAACATCTTCAGAATTTCTTCCACCTGAGTTTTCTGCATCATCAACTTTCTCATTATTGGCATCCCTTGGGCTCTCACTACCATCATTTGGGAAAAGTGACAAGCCAAATTCCAACTCATGTTCTGGGAAACGAGACAGCTTTAAATGAACACATTCTTCAGAAATGGGCAAAAATGACGATTCAGAGCCAAAGGGAGTAGCACTGGCACCAGAATGCAGTGGACTTTCTCTGCAAAATAAAAGAACCTATTAAACACAACTCAAAATGATGCATACAGGGTCATCGATATGGTAATCTCTAATCACAATGAATTTTGGATTAACAAGAGAGGAGAAAATTCTCCAAATCTCATTAGTGTTTCCAAGCAGAAACAATACAAATAACTTTCTTCTACTCCCTACTGGATGACTTGTATCATCAAAAACAGATTGCATACAAAACAACAAACACTGTTCATAGCAAAGACAATTAAAAGCTGTGTCACTTTATTGCTAACCACGATAATACTACTCCCTCCATTCTCAAATGTAGGTTGTTTTAGTTCTTTTGCAAGTCAAACTTTTGAAAACGCACCAATTTGTACAACATCAAATTGGTTCATTAAAATCGCCATGAAGTCTTGATAGTGCATTCTATTGGTAGTATTATAGAGTTTTGACTTAGGACAGAACTAAAAGGATCTACTTTTGTGTGTGTTTGGTTGGGGGGGGGGGGCAGCTCACAACAGCACAACAGTTGGAAACAAACCAAAACAAGCAAGATGATCAATATCCAAAGATATCATAACATTAAAAAAACTTAAGAAATTGTGGTCCTTGCTTGTGTACCATAGTGAAAGATTAACCCCTAAACTACACATGCACAAAAACATGCACATAGTGTACGAGACTATTTACAATAATTTCAATACCACAGAAAAATGTTCATTGTGCAACATAATAATGATACCAAAAAGTTAGCACCAAAGTAGTAAACAATATTTAAAAAGCAAAGGGCTATACTTGGATGAAGGACAGACTGAGGTCGAAACACCAACCAAAATCTTATTCAGCATGGGCTGATTCATCTAGATCTCTACGAAGCCAAGAATCTCTGACATTTTTAGGAGTGCCTATGGTAGATGACAAGATGTATCTTCATCGTATATACTCCCTCCATTCCAAATTGTAAGTCATTTAGCTTTTCTAGATACATAGTATCTACACATAGTATGTATCTAAGGTGCTGGCAAAGCTATGTATCTGGAAAAGCCAAAACAATTTATAATTTGGAATGGACAGAGTAGCTTAGTTTTTTATTAGGAATACAGTTGAAGGGAAAAAATTTGTGAGTAAGAAGTTACTATGCAAAGAATCTAAAAGTCAGCATAGTGCTTTTTTGCCTAAGGACTACAAACGTATTACTGTCTCCCAAGTATGTGATAGAATAGTCCTTTCAAATGTGAGTTATATTTACTTGATGGAGCATAAATGCCATGAGACAATTAGGAAAAGAAGATTAACAAGCACAAGAGGGTAACTAGATTAAATATCCTGCAATAAATTCAATGCAGCCTAGGCCTTCAGATCTTCAAAACAATTCAAGTGGCATGTCAAGGCCCAGTAAAGCTTTATACTGGATTACTTGTTATAGCAGGAAATATGTGCTAACTGCTAACGCCCAACATGGTTAGAGCAAGCACTTTCTCCATTGATCCATTTGTGGGTTCAAACCAGAGAGGCAGAGATTACAATAACAAGACTTCAGGGAACTGCATTACATCTTTGATACCATTGTTCGAGTGGGCTCAGCATTTCAACATACACGAACATACAGAAATGAACTGCATAAAATCTCATGCTTGAGTTCAAGACATATCTTAGGTATCCTCGTCCACATACATGCAAAAAAACAAGACCTCAGGTTGCAATTCCACATCAATCAATCAATCAATCAATCAATCATCAACTATCAACTACATAATGCACGAAGCACAGCTTTATTTAAAATTCACTAGGCAGGTTTTCCTGAAACTACTATCAATAGGATCTAGAGAAACAAAACATATAAACAAACCTCGACTCCACAGCATGCAAAATACTAAAAATGAGGAGCAACATTCGCATAACTTACTCGCCAAAGCGTCGTACTCTGAGCCGTTTATTCTGCAGGTCTCTGTCTTCATCCTCTTCGTCCA